>NC_044253.1:3356207-3641207 GCF_003957555.1 Calypte anna | reverse complement strand
TCCGCCTCCCATGTGGGGTTAAGTGATGCAGAAGGCGTTGTGTGAAGGGAGAGGGTTGGTTTGGTTGTTTTATTTTTTTATTCCCCTTAATGAGTCTAATCTGATTAACATCACCATTCTCTCCCTTGTGTGGAAACAATGTGGAGCCAAATTTAGTAACTGTAGTTGATGCAGCATCACCCTGGGTACCTTTGCTGCCGGTGCACATCTGGCACTACCAGATTTAACTTTACCCTCAACACTTTCCCACCCATGCCAGCCCTCAGCAGCAGTGGGCCACAAATTTGATTGGGATGCTAAAAACAATAAAATCCATCAAATCACCAATATAGAAACGTGTGTTTGTTAAACCTGCCCACAGTTAACCAAAAGCACATTTTTTTTTTTACCCCATTGGGAAGATTTCATTTGGTCTGCATGGGACTAGGGAGCTGATTTCATTTCCTGTAAAACCCCCTCAAATACTGCAAAGTTACCTGACTCAGCTGCTTGTAGAAATCAAATTCAGTCTGAGATAACAGCTAATCATTTGTCACAGTAAGAAGCAATTCCCTGAAATCGGAAGGGAAAACCTGCCGCTTCAATCCGCAGGTCTGTCAGATTGCTAGAAATTACATTCTGCTCTGACTAACCTCTGCACTTGGATTGCTAACAACAAGCAGCCTGGTCTATCAAAAGAGAATATCATACAACCAGGAACAGCTTTTGATTTGTTCTATTCCAATAACCTGAGAAAAGTTTATGGACGTGCATTGCTGCCTAGACCTCAATTTTCACCAACCTGCATACTGGTTTGAATTTATAGCTCTGCATCCCTCCAGTAATGTAGGTAAAATTTACAGGCTGATTATCTGCTACTTCATAGGAAGAAAATTAGAGTTGATTTTATAACCATACAACAGATATTTGGTCTTTGATACTTTGAGTAAGGGCGTGTGGTTTGGCTGCTCCAATTAAAATGCAAAAAGAAAAAAAAAAAAAAAAAAAAAAAAAAAAAAAAAAAAAAAAAGAGAGAAAAAAAATTATGAACTTTATGGAGAAGGAAGCTTTCAAAATGCAATTTATATTCTTTAGAAACATTCCCAGAGAGTAAATTAAATGTATACCCTTCTATGTAAACACTATTTGTGCAGCAGTCATGTTATAAGTTTAATAAAAAATGATGTATCACCCCTGTTTGTAAGATTTATAATTCACATGGCAGTAGTGAATCTGGGAGCCTGGCCACAATGCATTTTCTGTACTTAACTCTGTTATCTACGGTACAAGGATGCTTACAACATTGGCAAAAAGGGGCAAAAATAGTTTGGTATCATTGCTTGACTTTTTTTTTAGGAGACATTATTAAAATTGAAAGCTTGTGTCTCAAAGGGCCAGAGTTACCTGTAGGGTTAATGTTCTTAGCAAGACATGTTTAGGCAAATCTATCCACTGTACTTTTATTAGCAGGTAATGAAAAGGTGTAAGTTAAAGTGTGAAAGGACTCTGTGTTTTTTTGAAAACAGTACTTCAGCAAATAGCTTTATCTGGCAGAGCCTCTTTGTGTTGTAATTACATCTAATACAAATCTTCACAATAATTCAGAGAGGGAAAATGCTAATGCACAGGTTGTGGCAGAAACTAAACCAAAGCAACGAGATCTGCAGCTACAGCTGATTCCCCATCTCACACTGTGATTTTTAACAATTTCTTTCCCTGCTTGCACAGGAGTCCTTGTGTCTCCACTGAACTGCAGCTACAGAAGTTTTTTACTCCCAAGCCTCACTTTCCTGGGGTTTTCCTTTCCCCTTTAAAATACAAAAGAGGTAACCCCCTCAAACTGTTGATTAAAGCAGATGAGGGTACTTGGTAAGAGAAACTATAGTTTCTAGCATTTAAGCAGGGTTTCTATTAGGAAATAGCTCCCAACATCCTTTCCAGATTTCTGCTCGTCGCTGCTCCAGTTTTGAAAACATGCAAAAATTTATCTGACTTACCACAACAGCTTGAAGGACCAGCTTGGATAAATATGTATTTTTTTTTGTGATCTCTACTGGTTTTGCACATATGGTATCATCTACCTGATTGATTGTAAGAGTTCCGTTGACTAGAAACTAAAGGGATTTTAGTGTATACATTCAATCCGAAAATAAACATTCACGAGTCCCCTGAATGTGAAGTCACTGCCATGCACAGTGCTGGTGTCTCTCACGTAATGAATCACTGCCTGATGGACCCTGATGTAGTCCTGACACTTCACCCTCCCCAGGTGACTTCTGCCACCCCCCAGATCCCAGCCATGTCCCTGACTCCAAGCAAAGGTGCTGGGCTGTCCTCCCCATCGCCCACCTTCTCCAAACCACAGCTCTGAGTTCAGACCATTGCTTTCTTTTTTCTATTTCCCCCCCTCCCCATTTTAATTTCAACAAGGCCAAATTAATTGTTTGTAAAATGAAGGAACGGGTCCTGCAGCAATCTTATCCCTCTGATAACTCCTCACAATTTGCAGCAGAGATCCCTCTAGCACCAACCACTGTATTTCTTCTTTTAAGAGTGAATTTTGCTCTTTCCCACCACCACCACCACGCAACCTGGGAGACAAACTGTATTAAAAACCACGCTAAAACAAACAGCTGCCTCCATGGGGAGATGTGTTGTTTCTTTCCCCCTCTCTTTTACATCCCTATATCTGACCCTCATCTAGATCCCACAGTCAGTGACAGAAATATTGACATCAGCCGTGCAAAGCTCAGGTTTCTTTACACAGGGGACGAGTCCTGTAAACTCTGCTGTGTTGACAGAACCAGGTCCCATGTTGGTGGGTCCTTCTGGTGACCTGGAGAAGGTTTAAACACCGCTCCTGCTCCACTGAAGTCCAAGGGAGCTTTCTCATTCACTTTAATACCAGCATCATTCCACCTTAAAAATAAAAAAGGGATGAATTCTGCTATAGGAGGACTACCTAATTCTTTAGGTAGCCTTACTGCCCACAGCAAGATATTTCTGTTGCATAGAGTACCAAGAACACCACAAAATTAGTTACAGAAACCCAAAAGCTGAAAGTCAGTTAAAAAAAAAAATTGCTCCTCTGGGTTTTTTGCAGTTGAGCTATAAACCCCCAACACGCAGAGGCCATAGAGGAAACACTGACACAAACCTCAGCTTGGCATTTGGAACAGGCCCGAGCCCCTGTTATCTGCTCTGGTGAAAGAATTCATAGGTTCGTGATGAAGTAGGGGTACTTAGGATTTCTACAGCATTTTCCTTTTTATTATAAACACTTTGCTCAAAACCCAGCCCTCCAATTTTTGGTCACAGCTTTATCTCAGAAAAGGCTGAATAGGTACTTAAAATATTTTTCAAGAGAAAGAAAGAGGCGAGAGAGAAAGAAACCCCTGTCCATTCTTCTGAAATTTAAGTAGGCAGTCCTTGAAAGATCACTGAGAAAAGTCTGTATTTTCTCAGGTTTAACTAAATAATTTATGCATACTTTCACTTTGGCATGATGAAGCAATTTTAGCCTTTAAAACCCACAACTACTCAGGAGGGAAAAGGTCTGGTTCCTGCAACTTAAATAATTTAAACATCCAGGTGGAAATGCTTTCAGCACTGCTCCTTTCTGAAACAAAGGAGGAAGACTCCGAAACTCTGAGACACTGAGAAGAAAAGGAGTGACAAAAGAATTAACCTCAGATGCATTCAGTATCGAGGGGAAATCGAGCATTGTTTGCTGGAAAAAGGTGGCCAGAGAGATGCTTAGAGTACATAAAACCACTAGGTAAAAATGCTTAGGGAAAAAATATCATTTTTTGCCTAGAGCTATAAACATGTTTTCCAAAAGAGCATGGCAAAAAAATCTCTCTGCCCTCTAACCCTAGCCAGAAATTATTTGTGTATGCTTAAGGGTTAGGCAGATGTTAGGGGTCACTGAAGAAGCTGTGTGAAAAACTTCACCACCAGCATCAGTGTCTGAATACAGAAATGAGTATGGTGCCTAACTCAGAGCTGAGTCTCTTCGTGCCGATGAGAAATGAGAAAGTACCCGGGGTACTTCACCCTTTCCTGCTTTAGATGGTAGATGTGAAACTCCTGAGATATGTGCAAGAATTTATCAGCTTGAAAGACAGGTAAGAATGGCCCTCTGAGTCAGCATCCCACCAACCTCCTGTCAGGTTTCGGTGCACCCTGGAGATGACAGGCTCATCAAGCCCAGGGGATGTCAGTGGGTGTCCTGAGGAAGGGCACAAAGCCTGATGGGAGAGGTTGGCTATGGGGAGAAATGCTTAAAAATAAATTTTAAAAAAATTCAGAAAGAGAGCACCAACAGCATGGGTATTACTAGAACTAGATAACTCGTAGCAATTTCACATAGTATTAAACTCCGTTAATCAAAATGTCTCCTAGTAAATAACATTACTGAAGTGAACATTTGGCTTCATCCCAAGGACAGACATGCCTCGGACTGCTCTCCCCTTCACTATGTATTGAGCAGAAAGTGTTAGAGGGGGAGTTAGCAGTGACCCATATATCTAAACCACCAGCACTTTCTGTTAGGGAAAAAATATCTGATTGTCCTTTCTAGCCCGTTTTAAAGCCTCCATTGTTCAGTGTGAGCCCTTCAAAACATGGCAGAGACCATGTCCTGGAGCTGGAGACACATCTTCTGCATGTCCCTGGTGTTCTCTTTGGGTTTTGCAGAGATAGGGACTCCTGAATGTCCAGGATCCTTTTGTCACTTCTGTTACTCAAGAGAACAGCAGTAATACACCAAATTAATAACAGAGAGCATCCATCCCACAGCCAAGCTCATCATGGCACCAGCACTCACATCTGCAGCAAATGGGAGATGTCATGGGGAGGAGGAAGAAAGGGAAGGTAGACCCTGGCCATGTCCCTCCATGGGATTTCCCCTCCATTCCTCATCTGCAACTTCCTACCCCTTCCTACCCCTATTCTCCTATTAGAGAAGTGAGAAATCAGCCATGCTTCCCTTTCCAACCCCCTATCAGGTGCCTCATTCAACATAAGCATTTAAAAAAAAAAGAAAAAAAATTTTAAAAAGGGCAAAAGTCACACCTTGCAGCACCAGAAATACTCCAGTTGGTGTTGATCCTGATGCTCCTTCAGCACAGATTTTTGTTGCTATGCACATGAGAAACTACTGGCTGCCAGCACGTGTGTGGAATAACACCACCTCCAGAGCCGGCTTCCCACCAGACTTTGAGCTTAAAATGGCTCAGAGTTTCTCCTATCTACATGTGCCTCATGGTCAGCTGAAATGTTCTTATTAGGCTGGTCCTCAACTTTATCCTCGGAGCCAAAAGGAAATGCAGAGCTGGGCATAAGAGGCTGTTGAAACCACACGTCATGTTTGGGTTTGCTGTGTCATAATGATTTTATTCCGGTTGGGATAAGACTTTCTGCAGCTGTTTTCCTACAGAGCTGATGGCAAAGGGCAAGGGCTTGGCTGATAGAGAGTAAAAGGGAAGAACAGCAAGAAAAGGGACCTCCTGACAGAGAAAACACCTCTGCTAAAAATGCATTATTTTTGTTGTTCCAAGTATTAAAACTTCAGAGGTATTGCCCATGGTTAAGAAGTAAAATGTAGGATGAGGCTTCAGACCTCAGACCTTCAAGTATTTTCCTTTTCTTTCAACTTTCTGTATTTTCCCTTTTTAAAATATGATATTAATAGCAGTGCCCTGCCCAAAGCCTCCCCTGCAGCAAATTATGGATGCCCTAGGGTGCTCCAGCACCTCTTCACAGCCAGGGGAAAAAACTCTCCTTTCCCTTTCCAGTTCCCTCACTGGCAGGGCTCCTACCTGGCCAGGCAGGATGGCCAAGTTCTCTAACATTCCAAAATATACAATCAGTCATCCCTGAGGATGTGCTCCCTCCTGCACCAGGTACCTGCCCAAAACACTCAGCTCATTGCTCTGAGATATGAACATCCTTTGGTGGTTGCTGAGTAGGTTCAGATTTCAGCCCAGGCCTACCTCAATGTGAAAAGATAACATGATTTTTTTTTAAAAAAAAAAAAAAGCCAACTTACTTGAAATTTCAAGTTATTCACTCTTTTAATGAATTACAGGGTATGGTTGATGTGTGGGTCATATTTCATGGGAGACAGATAAACTTTCAAGGTTAATATTGTTGCTGAACAAAGTACAAATCAGTTTTTTTGGAGGTCTTTTTTGCTGATTGATGTCTTCCACCCAGGAAGGATTTTGATGGGGACTGGAGACCTCATGTTTGCAAACCTGTGCAACAGTGGGCTCTAGAATAACCAATGTATCACACCTCCCCAGGGACAAAGCAAACTGAGGGCTGCACATAAAAATTCTCCAACACCCCAAAAATAAAGAGACAATCCCTTTGGCACCCAGCTCCCTGAGGAATCCACATGAACCCAAGGTGAATGGCCTTTCCTTCTGTTCCCAGGCTGCTAAACCATCTAGTTCTCCTCATTCATTACCCTGAGTTAAGCTTTTCAAGCTTATGATAAAACTGGGAGTGCTCAGGTTTTGTATGGAGGAATTTCACATTAAGGATTTGCTTCCCCCGCCTCCAGCCTGTTCCCCTGAATCTTCAAACTGAACACCTGACATAAACCTAAAATCCTAATCGAGCCTGAAGTGCATTAATAGAAGCTTTGATTTCTTTTTTTTTTTTTTAAGAGAATTAGCTCCATAATCCTACTAGTTATACTTCTAACAATATTATTTTAAGACAATTAATTCATATTTTAAAATAATGAAACTACTAGCACAAGACACTAAACTTCTTTTAGTATATTAAATCAGGCAGATTGCTTCTCTCCTTCTAATTATGAATGTAGCAGTTACAAAAGAAACTGTCATTTTGATAGAGTAAAAGACAATCTGTCTGCCAAAAGTGTCCAACCATAATTCTAAAAAAAAAAAAAAGTCATCTGCATCAAGAACATGCTCCTCTGTTTGATGTACTGTCTTACTGGAAACCTAATTTGCTTTCAACCTCTGAGACAACACATAACATAAGTTTGTGTGACTAATTTTCTTGGAAATATGAGTAATTAGAATAAGGGGACCATTTCCATCGCAGGAACGGGCAGTTTTCAAAATTAGAAATAAATGCTGAGGGTGGCTTTCTTTTCCCTTTCACCCACATATCACAAGAGGGAGAAGGGTGGCTCTGCATAGGAGAACGTAACCTCGCGTGTGAATTGTGAACGACCGCGAAGTAGCGCGGAGAGGTTTATTACCTGAGGTGAGCACTCCCAGAGCTCCTGGAGTATAAAAGCATTAGCCGTATGTTCTAACCGAGTAATAAAAATCAATAAACAGGAACCCCCCACCTGTGCTATGGCCCCAGTGTTAAGTTTTATACACGTAGTAATAGTGCATATCAATTT
Organism: Calypte anna; assembly: GCF_003957555.1. Taxonomy (NCBI): domain Eukaryota; kingdom Metazoa; phylum Chordata; class Aves; order Apodiformes; family Trochilidae; genus Calypte; species Calypte anna. The sequence continues at coordinate 3,633,835 of NC_044253.1, read as the reverse complement.
TCACCACCCTTCCTACGCTAGCTATTACAAGGCGTACAACCACCGGAGGGACTGCGAGAGCAGTGCCATTCATCCCACGGAGTTGTCCAGATGCCAGCTCCATTGCATCATTGTCAATTTTCTTCTATCTACAACTGGACAAGGCTGCAGTCCCCGGCTCCTATCCACCCACTCAACCCCACAACAATTGCAAACTCTGTTCGCCTGGTTAAAGAGTTTACAAGCCAGCTGAAAGAAAACAGAACAGTTGCATATTAATGCACCCAGCCCCTGAAAGATCACATAATGGAGGGGGGGAGAAGCTGTGTAACTGCAACCAATATGGGACCTCATCCAGCTGCCACAGCCTGCAGATCAGGTTTTTAAAATAAATTAATGGTAAAGCATCAAAAGGCAACTAGTTGTGTTGCTGTAGGCTTCATGGTTGGCCCAGAGGTATGGAAAGAGTGGGTCAGGGCAAAGTTAGCGTGGGATGAAAATCAAACAATGCTACAGATGCAGTAGCTCTGCCAGGTTGCAAAAATAACTACTAAATCACACTTATCTTATAATTAAAAAGAATGCCCCTGATAAGGCAGGGAAGAGTATGAGCATAAACCTTTGCCACGTATTTTCTGCTATTCATTAATCTATGGAAATAAGGGTGGCAGGCTTATTTAAGTACCAAGCAGACCTGAAAGTTAGTTGCTTTTCATTTTCAAGTCAGGACTAAAGAAAATAATAAAAAAGCCCCCCCAAAAAAACTTTTGAGGAATATTTCATCCTACAGACATCTTTTAAAAGTGTCAAGCTTTCTAATTACAGCCCAAAGATGACCACTGCAGACTTGAGCAAGTAATGAGGAGCATTTGATGAAGGCTTTGATTCTGAAATAAGCATGACCTAAGTGTAGTCTCCCTTTATGAAAAAAAGCTGCAGTAGCTTCAGTTTTAATAGGCAAAAGGGAAAAAAGAAAAAAACAACCCACCAGCACTTGACGATGACCCTTTCTCCCCTCCCCAACAAAAAGACAAGAAGTTTTATCTGCCTGAGGTTGCCTCTGATAGTGCTCGTGGTCCGGAAGTACCACTCATGGGCACTTAAAGCAGCATCACTCAGAAGCATAAAAATAGAATAAAGTTGTACAGCAAATGAGAAATTATGATACAACTCAAGTGTTGTGACACGAAACAAGCAAAATGAACTCTCCAAATGTTCCCTAGAAGCGATAAAAATCTATCTGAAATTAGTAGTGCCATCAAGGTGTTGCTTCAGATGAAGTAGTGCCTTTAAAAGCTATCTACAGTAAGAGTCACAGCAGCTTTGCTGTGAAGCCAGCCATTTTAGGCAGTAGGAAGAAAGTAAGACCATTGTGGTTGTGAACAGCTGGCATACAATAGATAATTTAAGGGAAAGTGACCCTCATGTATAATTTTTAACTGAAGAACTGTCAAGCTCCATTAGTTCCAATAGGGCCTGGTAATACTGAGGTAGGTTTATAGGGGCATTGTATGGGAAGAGCTTCCAACAGAGCAGAGGAAAAAAAAAAGAAAAACATTTTATGGGAATTTTTGTGGATTTTGGATCAATATATTTTTTTTAAAAAAAAAAACAACCTAGCTGCTGTTTGACACAAGGACATCTCCTGTTTTTCTTTTCAGAAGAAACCCCAAAACACCGTAAAAAGTCTTTTGGAGCCACATTTTGAGCCCCATGTGCTGATCGTGCTGAGGAATTCTGAAAGACACCCGTTAAATGTGGATACCATGGTGCTAAATCTACATCACAACCCCAGCTAGTGAGTAAAAAGCCAAGTAAAAGAGTAGAAGAAAGCAGGACTCCTTAAATAAATACAAATAATCAAGGGTAGAACCTGGGTAGAACATAAAAAGCGAGAAAGTTAGCTAAAATAAAGCTCCGGCACCATTTCTGCAGACATATTTTAGAGGCCAGGCCAACATTATAAACAATTGCTATAAAACCTGAAAGGTCCAGGTGTCGCTAAGTCATGTTTATTTTATGGCTTTCACTTTGCTATTTGGCAGTACTTCTAAGCCCATTCTGAACAATGTTGCCCTCAACTTAAAGCGCTATAACTTTCGTGTCCAGACTTAAAAGAGACACTGGATAATTATTTAGCAACTTTTTTGTGCAGTAAACAATTCTGGGATGGAAACCCAGAGCTCTCTCCTGCATGTCAGGCAGACATCCCCCCCCCTTCCACTGAGTGCTGCTGTGTTTTGGTGGTGGGTCTTGGGTATGCACATGGGAATAGGGTGAAGAGGGGAAGACCATGTACATGGCTCTCCTCTGCTGAAAGATTCAAGCTGCTGGCAACCTGGTGCCATCTGGACACTTTAGGGGATAGTGGAAATCGGGGCAAAAACAGAGAATATGGGCAAAGGTTTGGGCTTGCTTTGTCCCCCTGGGGAGTTATCCCTCCTTGGGGAAAGTGGCGGGCTTGGGGCAAGTTATCTCCCTGTGCAACTGGCCTCCTCCCAGGCTTGCCACCAGGGCCAAGGGTGTGTGGGTGTGCAGGTGCCATGAAACCAGGGGATGTTCACAACTGAGGTGGATATTGGGTCTAAAGGAAATGAGGAGATCTGATTCTGGCCTTAAGGCATTGGCTTAAGGCATATACATTTTTTAAAAAATACAGATTGTCATTTAAAGAAATGACAAGAGAAACATCCTTTTAAATCCAAGTCAAATAATATGACAATAAAACCAGGAGTTATAGGTACTTTAGATTGTCCTTTACTAGACACTATATTACTTGCAGTCATTAGGCCAGCTATAAAATGAAGGTTTAAATACTAATGTATTTTTTAATTTGTTTTATACCCTAAACAAGCAATCAATGTACGTTAATAAACATAATTGTTTTTTTGGCATTTGTCCATTCATTTGGTCTACCTTGTCAGCTTCAGCAAGCACATCAGCAAAATTCACTAACCACAATACACAAGAAGGAAACACCAATGAGGCCACCTCAAATATGCATAATGTATTGAATTACTTTGCTGCTCCTCTATTGACAGGCTGAAACCTCCGAAGTTTGCCATAACCTCCTCCTGTCCCTCTTAAACAACGACTTTGACAGGTTTTTGTCCACAAATACTGCTTTCAAGTGCTGGTGCAAAGAACCTTTAACGAGGTGGTAAATATGTTTACCTTTGATAAGGTGAGCTGCCTGATAAGATAAGGTGGATGGCCACTTTTCAAAAGCAAACATGTGCAGAGCTAGGGGTTCTCACCCAAGAGCTGTGCTGGATTTGCTCAGTGTAGGGCAACATCCACACACTCTGGAATAGCTTCCTGAAATCAATTTGTTCCTTTTCAGTTTTAATTATAAAATACCACTCGCTAGAGAGACATTTATTCACTCAAGAGGGTGCAACGGTGGAGATGGATATGGGAAAGGCACTCATCTCTGTAGGTTCAGCAATTAGGATGCAGGTCTTAGTTTTACTAGGACACCCTGGGTATCTACCTCCTGGTGTGCCACCTCCAAGTGATCTCTGTCCAAAGGACCCCCCCCCAATAAAGGGAAAAGATCATGAAATACCTCCAAGCAGGAGGCTGCTGATGATCTGGAACAGTTATCCTGAGTCCTAGTGACCAGAGAAATACATACCAAGAAAAAGCTCCACTGGGGGCAAGATCTGTGTTGCAATCCTGTAATGCCCCCTGACATCTCTACCAGATCCTCTCTGTGGGTGACCCTACCAAAAAAATCCTGGTTGGTCCATGGGTTGTAGGTGAGTAGATGGGAGGCAATGAGGGTAGCATCTGCCCCACAGAAATTTCTTAAAAAGTCATTTGTCAGAGAACAGGAAAACAATTGTTGCAAAAAGAGCAGAAGCTGAAAGGTCCAAAATGGTAGCTCCACCAAAGGCTTTAACGTGCTAGAAAAATTGTGAACACATGAATAAAAGGTAACTTATTCAGTGTCAGCCTTACATATTTATAGTTTAAAAATTAGTCAAAGTTTATGTCCTGAGGTTGCACCTACAGGAAGCCAGATGTGTGCCTTCTGCATGTGACCTAAGACAGGCCTGAAGCAACAACTAGATAATTTCTCGCTCATACTCCACACCGTCGATCGCGGCGGCTTTCTGAGGTGAGAGAATCTGACAGCACTAACTCTCCAGGGCAGAACTTTCCAGTCAAGTGGATCAACGGACTGAAAATCTCTTATGAATAGTCATTAGGCCTTCATTACAAACCCCTCACAACCCAGTTCTCTTTTCGCAACCAAATGCCTTTTGTCATCTTCACAAGGTGCATCATTTAATTACCAATTGATTTCTTTATATATGACAACATGTCAGATAGCAAAATACAGTGTATCTCCCTTAGGGGGAGAAGTCTGTTAACTATCAGCATGCCAGATTACTGAATTTAGCTGGAAGACAGCTATTCCCTCTTCTGTGCCTTTATTTTACCTCCCTTTCCACTTTTCCAGAGGAGCAATGCGTGGAAGAGGCAAAAGCAAGGAGCAGTGCAAAGGCGAATTTTTTTCTGCCCCCTCCCATTCTGTTCAAAAAAATTAGAACTGTCTTCCAACATTTCTCACTCACTTTTTTGGGCACGCACACACACACACACACACACACATCCCCCCGTGCACACACATCTGTACGTTGGCATCAGCAGCTATATGCACACAGCGAGCCCGGCTAAAAGACGTCAAACAATTGTTCTCATTATAACCAGGAATTTTCCCCAGCTTCTGACTTTGCTAGAGCCCTGAATCTTCCCCTTCACAACTGCAGCCTGATAATCAAGCCAGTACTGTATTAATAAGCTGAATAATAAGGGAATTTCAGAAATGTACAGGACTATTATACCGTAACAATAAAACCTCAAACTGAGTAAACCAGAGCAGTGCTGAAGGTAGGCGTCGGGAAATAATGAAACCAGTGTTGCAGTAATGCACTCCATTGTATGGCAGTGTAAATGCCTGCTTCTTTCATACACAGAAGCTACATTACACGAGTCCGAAATGTTCTCAGAGCATCACTGTGCCTGGTTGTGATAGAACCTGGCACCAGCAAGCACTGAAAGCTGACATTATACTGTAGGATGTGCTGCAGGTGTGCAGGCCTGCGAACGTGCTCTAATTACATATTTTCCTGCAGAGCAACAATTAAGGTCGCCAAAATAATTGCCAGTTTCTTAATCCTTCTCTAACAAGACTGACATAAGGAACGGTTTATTTTTCTCTGGTTATTTTGAAAGTGCTCCTCAAGACTTTGGTTTTTCGAGCATGCCGTATAAAACTAATTCTTACGTTCAAACGTGTGATTATACCCATTGTTGCTGCTGGGACAGGCTGTTGGGTTTTTTGTTGTTTTTGGTTTGGGTTGTTTTCTTTTTTTCCCTAGAGCCCAAACCTTTTCTGGGTTTGAGTACAACTAAAATAATGATGAAATGTTGATTGTATAACCTGGCATGCTGTTTCAACATTTCCTCTGTAACGAAGGTACCTATTTTCCCTTTCTGTGTGCATTTGCTCTGTGTTTTAAGGCTCTTTTCCAAGGCTACAAGCTCCAGGCCAACACTCAGACCCCAGCACAGTGGCATTGGGGCTGCACTGTTCTAATCAAGCATCTAGACAACTACAGTGTCCTGTTTTCTAGGGTTTCAATAAAGAATCACCTTTATTTCCATTACAACCAGCCTTATCTGCTGGGGGAGACATTACAGAGACTTCTCTCACAGTGGCATCAAGCACTCGACTTCAAACAATTGGAACAACTGTAGTACATGAGACAGAAAGGAGATGTCTAGTGCATCCATTTGCAAAGCTGATGCATTTAACAGCAACCATTATATATTGTAGTTATATATAGCTCTCAGACCTTGGGAATAGCAGCCAACGTGAGTCAAACTCAGCGCTGGCATCAACGGCCACGAGTCAATTGATTTTCAGTGGGAAGCACCAAATGACACAAGCCAGGAACCCTCCATCCCTCCCCTCCAGCTCTTGCAGAAAAGAAAATCTGTCAGAGAAAGCCATGGTCTCAGCTTCCACACAGAGACCTTCTCATCTTTTAACACCTTTGAGGTTTAGGCTCCTCTGAAGCATTGGCACAAGGCTTGACTGTAGATGTTGCTTGAGATGCCTAACCTTGGAAGCTGTTGAGTATTTCAGAATAAAGGCTCTAAAAGGTATTTTATACAGGAACACAAAGACATTTGTGTTCAGTCATGTTAAAGAGAAACCTCCACTTCTCAGTTAAGCCAAAGGTTAATAATCTCCTCTTGATTATATTTTTAAACAGCTGAACTTCTTTCCAGCATTCTGGCAGAGCCTGCTGTCACTGCCCCACCTATGTGCAGATCCTACTGATGTCAGAAGGAGTATTGCTTGTGTCAGGATTAAATTTATCTGAGCAACGCCAAAGATCAAACAAAAAATGCCACACAGCACCAGTCAAAGGGTGTCCAGCAGTGTGCCAGGCAGATTGGCTTGACATGCAAAATCATATTCAAGCATCTAAGAATATTAGCATTAATGAAGCAGGCAAGACACCCTTTGATAATTGCTGGCAGTCTGAAAACTTTGCTCTGAGGATATTAAAAGTAAACTGTTATCGTCCGATTGCCAGTTTTAATCCCACTGATACAAGCTGCCACAACCTGTCAGCATTAAATACAGAACAAGGCAGGGATGAATATAAACTTCTGCTTGGGAGAGGAGGTAGATGTCCACCTTTGCAAAGTGCATTCCATGTACCCAGGCTTAGAAGTGATACTAATAGCACAGACTCCTACTAAGTTACTAGTTTCACTGCTGACTCCACTACTCACTTTCTAAATTTGTCCCTCTTTCCTACACATCTCTTGCAGTCTTCCTTTGACACAGAGGAAGTAATCAGTTGCTTAGACACCCATCCTCCTAAAGCTGTTCACATCGTCCTATGCTTCACCTGCAAAAGCCACAAAAGCAATACTGTAACACACGAAAATGTATTTTCCCTCATTGTACTTATTACTTTGAAAGGGTCATTGATTTACTCTGCAAGTGAGGAAACAAAAGAAATTTAAACTTTAATGGATATTAAATTATTTGCAAATGAATCGTTTGCTCTTCTCAGGAGGGAAAAATGTATTTCTGTTCACTTGAAGCCTACTTAGAAAGGCTGCGTGGGAATGATAAAACTTGTAAAGCTCAGGGTCATAGACAAACAGCTTAAAAGTTTCAAACCTGGTGACTTCATTAAGCCTCTGTATGAAAACACATGGTGTGGTCCTCTAAGGACCAAATGCCACATAACTTAACCCATGGAACTTGTAGGCACTAAATCTTCAAGTCTCCAGCATTTTTGCCACACCAGGAAATGTTGATGTAGGCACCTGACTGGGGATCCAGGTTGAAAAATATTGGCCTTAATGGGCCCATGGCCTACACAGGCTGTGGTCACTGGGAAAACTCCCAGCAGAAGGCAGATCAGAGCCAAGCCATGTCCCTAAACGAGGGCCAAGTCTCAGTTTTATTCACGTGAGCAGTTGCAGTGATTTCAGCAGGGGAGGCATGGCCCTGTTTACACGAAACTGCTTTGAAGGGAAATACTCTAGGTTTTGATCAAAACCTCATTTAGATTCTTACAAAGAAACTGAGACGAGTTATAAATGAGCTGTAGAGTATATTATAAAACACATTTTAAAAGTAACACATGCTCAGAGATGGATAACATTAAAATAAAAGTAGGTGTAATATCCAAGACGAACATTTCTGTTTAGCAGAGATCACGCGAGAAAGCAATCCACAGGCATAACTCTGCAGATAATCAAAGCCAAGTATTAATACATTTTTATCAGTCCACCTTCTAAACAATATTTCAGTAGATTTCCTTTCACACAGTGATATTTGTAATAAATGTTCTGCCTTTGTTTTAAAGTCAGTCTGTAGAAAGATGACATCAGCTTAGCAAACAATAAAGTGCCTGTAATATTGTCTCCAGAGGGCTGTTACATTTACTTTGTAGCAGTAAAATTCAATTTTCAAAAAACACTACATGAATGATGTTAGGTTATTAACCCTATCACCACCGTAAAACATCATCATTGTGTGCAGAATGTAGGTCACTATCTAGGAGCTATAAGTTGCTTTTTGTTAAATAATCCATTTAAGCTGCTTTTCTTTCCTATAGCTCAGGTTGTGTCCCTTCCTTTTGAATAAAAAAAAAGAAAAAAACCAAACACAGTCCCATTTTTAATCGTGAGGCTCTGAGCAAGCGTCCTGACTACACATCTCATTTTAAGGTGTTCTTCCTTTGTTACTTTCAGATTTGGCCACACATTTTTGAAAAGCAACTCTGTGAATTCTTCTTATTCAGAGCTGCTCTCAAAGAGCATTTAAAAAAAAAAAAAAAAAAAAAGACTATCATGCCAGCCTACGCCTGTGGTGACTCCCACAAGTTTCAGTTCAAGGAAAGGAAGGAAAAAAAAAAAAAAAAAAAAGAAAGAAACCAGCAGCTACAAACTGTGACTCATTTTGAAATTTCAGCACAATTGAATAGGGACAGTCCTGATTTGGGGACCAACACCTCAGCCCCTGCTCAGAGCTCCAGGCTGAACCTGGAATCCCAGAGTGAGCTCTGCCAAGCCAGAGGAAAGCAAGATCAAACTGTCTGCAAGCCAGCCCGTCACATGGCTCCCTGTAAAAAGAGGATTTGCATACCTGACGCAGCTATGGAAATATTCCCTGTCCGGGAAGGAGGAAAAAAGAAGTACTAATGGCAACCCACTGGCAGGATGCAAAGGGTTAACTAGTTAAACTTCTACAACCCCCCACAGTAACTTTCCAAAAGCTGACAATAAGTAAAAGAAGTGCTGGTTATCCATTTTTTAAAGGGATGGGATTGGTTTTAGAAGAAAGGGAAAGAGGATCAAACACCTCAGAGCAACAAAAGGTTGTGTCAGAGGGCCCTCAATCACAAACCTCCTTCAACAAGAGATATTCCAACCTTCCAGAGCAGTTACCCGGGCAGCACGGCTAAAAAGTTCCCTGACATGAAAAGAACAAAAACAGAAGGGACAGAGGTAGTTATTGTTATGCACACTCCTCTTTTTTTTTTCTTCTAGGGCTTTTTTTTTTTCCCCCCAACAAAACTTTTTGCATAAGCTGTTAGGGAGGGAAAGTAATAGCACTGCTTATTGAAAAGAAATCCCCCCTCTTTGCATCTCCTACCTCCTAAGTTGAGAGGTATGGCCCAACAGATTCTCAGCCAGGAACACCTGATGAATGGGAAGGTCAGGTCCACGAATGCTTCAGAAGAGGCATCCAAAATTAATAAAGGTAATTATAAGTGTGTAAAAGTATCCTGATTTTCGTCACCCCCCTGAACACATATTTGAATTTTTTTTTTCCAGACAAGTGAAGTTGTGCGCACACAAAGAATGTAAATTATTTGCATTTGCAGTGTCAGGTCTTGGAGGTATCTTAACAGCATGTAAGAATTTTCCACTTAAACGTAAATTATTAACAAGTCAGAGTTTTCATTTGTTTTATCTCCTGATGTGCAACCTAAATAAATAAATGGCATGTTTTACAGCATTCACCACCCACTTCTTGGCTCTTTCAGAAACATATTTTATACACGCTACCTCTGCTTAAATAGGGTGGTGGATCATTTGCTCTTTCATCATTTATCTTTGTCTTGCTGCTTCTGAGGGGTTGTTGGTTGTTGTTTCTTTTTTCTTTTTGTTTTTTTTCCCCCGCTAAAACAAATTTACCTCTAGTACTTCATCAAGTTTTCCTGTGTAATATCGCTAAGTAAACAACACAGTGGTTTATTCATAAAATATTCATATTTCAAAATGTTCCTTCCCAACCACCCCTCCTGGGTTTACCTATGTTTACAAATCTGTAAGCCTTGTTAATATGCCTTGTCTGGGGAGCGGGGAGTAGTGACCCTCCTTGAGGCAGAGCTCTTGCTGAAGAAGTCTATTATTTCAGCTGGGAGAACAGCAAAGCTCCGGGATGAGACTGATTGATTAAGACCAGATGGATGGCCACACATAGGTGTGACAAAAATAGAAACACATTGCAAACATTCCTGGCATTGTCCTCCTGTGGTCTGGGAGGTGGATGGACCCGGTGGTACCTTATCTACCTCCTGATGGGCTCCAGAATTGAAGAATGTTAATGAAAGCTAAGTCTCCTTTGCCTGCCTTACAGTGACACTTATTACAATGAATCAAGCTTAAAATTGCATCTGGAAAATAAACTCTGGGTTCCCTTGCCCCAGTCAAAAAATGACAGCTGGCATGCCACTGGAAAGAATTCACACGCCTTTCCATGAAATTAATTCGAAGTAAAGAGCTCAGAAAGAAGGAAAGAAAAGGAAAGAGAAAGAAAACAAACAGAGCTTACCCACATCCTCTCCTTAAAATTAAACTTTCAGAAACCACATAAAGGAATAAGTGCAAAACGAATGACCTCTGGGTTGGAGAAGAATGTTTCATTGAAAACATTCTCAGCTCTTATGTTTATTGGCCATAAAGTGACCAACTCTCTCCGTAATGCTGTGGTTACTCTTGACAGAAGGGCCAAGCCAACAGCATGAATCCCGCTCACCTTGAAGTAGTGAGTGGTCTGACTGAAAAGGGGGGGGTGATGGGGCAGGACTTGGCCCACTGTAGCCTTGTGCTCCTCTCCAGAGATGCTGTCTCTGCCTGGCCATGGAGTGCTGTGCCCCAACACTCCCTTCCTTTACCTTCCCATCATTTCACATGATGCATTTCTCACACTAACAAAACCACCATTCACACTGAGAGCCCGGTGTAACCCCGGCCGTGTAAAAGAGGTGGGAAGGAGAGCAAGCTCCTGAGGCCATCTCATTTCCATCCCTCTACTCATTGCACACCACAAACCAGCCACGTGGAAAGCTTCGAGAGTCAACCCCGACCCCAAAACACACTAAAAAAATCACGGGAGGACCTCGAGCCTCCTCCCTCCTTGCACAACCCTTTTCCCATCTCGCAGCACAGCGCCTCGTGACAGCCAGGAAGAAAGACAGAAGAAACCAGACCTCCAGGTTTTCTCTCTCCCTCCCTCCAACTCCTGTTTGGCCCCAGCATGAGCTTTTAGTTCCCATTCCCCTCGCGTAGGCCTGAAACGATTACCTACTTGTTATAAATCTTCTCAGGTTTCACAGGCACACATTTGCCGGTAGGTTCCCGACCAGCATTTCTGGACGTTGGGCTCACAGAGACACATTCTCACAGATGCAAAAGCTCTATGATGGATCAGGGGCTCCTCCATTCACCCCTCCACTTTAAGCAAAACCGTTCCTAATATACCTTTTCATACGTGAAGCATAATGAATGTACCTTTTCTTGTGCACGTACAATACTGTACTTTCACCCACTGGCAAAGAAGTTCGCTAAATTACTAAGAGCGTTTAAAGAGGTGGCATTCATTGTAATATACAAAGGAATTTAAAGCACATTTACAAATGAATCGGCAGGCGTGCCAACAGGAAAACACACTTTTAAATGTAAAATTAAAAAAAATAATGATAAAAATTGAGGATTGCTTGAAATTATTATGATACGAAAATATTTGTCCATTTTACGGGCTGAAAACTACTTGATTTCTCTTCAGCTACAATTCAGGTGACCGTGGTTTTAAAGAAATATTCTTTTCCTTGCTTTCCTTCTCCCCTCCCCAGCTGAGTAATAAAACATAGACTAATTTAAATAAGAATCATTATGCTCAGAAGGCCTCCTCTGGCTGGAAGACTTTTGTTCCACATGTCCCATAATCTCACTCCCACATGGCTGCCATAAGGTTGATACTGAAATCAAACTCTACTATAGAATTTGCTTTTAGACACAGTAAAAATATGTATATCAGTTTGGGGAGAGAAGTCCTATAATTAAGGTAATGGGAGAAATATACTTGTGATGGAAACCTCTTGACTTTGCTGCTCCATTTCCCATATTTCTGCCTCATCCAGGTTGCTATTAGCATACGAAAAACACTTTTAATTTTATCCATTTCTGTCCATATCTGTCACCCACACAAGCCAGATACCAGCGAGGCTTCAACTTATCTCTTCTTTACCACCTCAGCAGCAGGTTTAAAATAGATCATGCTCTTTTAGTTCTTTGCAGCCAAGGTGTGTGGAGCCGCCTTCCTGAACAAAACCTGATAAAGACAGAGCAAGGCAAGCCCTTGGAGGCAGTTTGCTCCCCTCTTAAACCCAAAAACTCCTTTTTCAGCATCTCACAGCATTACTTTCACACAAAAACTAAGAGTTAGAGCCGACCTCACCAGTAACTACACACACGGGTGGCAACACAGCAAGGCTGGAAGTCACAGCCTGACTTTTAAACACCTTTTTTTTTTTCCATCCCCCCTCCCCCTTCTCTTTGCTGTTTATCTGTTTCCTTAAAACTCCCACTCCCACCCCTGCCCCACGGACGGGTGGCACGCACGCGGCACGGCCGCTCCCACGCACCCTTTGCTGAGACAAGGGGACTTTGTTTGACGCGTCGCAACATCTTCCATCCAAACCCTATCCCTGAATTCCTCACAGGCACACGTGATGGGAGGCAATCTCTGGCAGAGCCCAGAGAAAGCACTCAGCAATGTGCAACCTATTTTCACACATGCTAGGGATCTTACAGAGTCACTCATATGGTCGTTGCACACACAAAAAAAAAAAAAAAATTTTTTTTTTAAAGCCCGTTTCTGCTACTTTTTAAGTAAATTAAAAACTCCCCATTGCCTCCCAAGCAATTAGGCTGAGGCCCTAGGACTAGCTGAAAGCAGCGAGACACTGAACATTTTCATTTAGTGGTATTTGACATGAAAATATTTGTGGTTTGGTGAAATTTTGCACACACGCTCTCCAACTTCACTGTTTGGGACATGCTGGGGAAATGGCTATTTTTGCTTGAACGTAAAAAAAAAAAAAATAAAAACCCAACTATGAAATTATGCTCCCTTTTAATGAAAGGGTGGTTTTGCTTGACAAAACATATGCCTTTTATTAACAGTATTAATAGAAATGGGCCTGCTTTCAAAGTTGCAATGAAACGTGACAAAACCCAGGGCCAGATTCTCAGCTGAGTTTCAGGCACCTCCACAACCGTCTGCATCCTTGCTGGATGCTACACTCCCCAAGACTCATCTCTGGGGAAAAAAAAAAAAAACCCAAAACCTAGGCACACCAAGAAATACCTCCAAAGCTGGGAACTACAAGAGGAGCTCACTTTGCAGGATGCCTTCTCCAGATGTTGATTTCAGGAGATCTTCTTTGCACCACGCAGCAACCAAAACGGGTGTGTAAGATCTGCCTGATTACTTTAAGTCTTTAAATTTTTTTTTCTCCTCTCCTTGAATTCGGCCAAAGGAGCCACGGGGATGGTTTTAGTCACCAGTGCCCACACAGTCATAGTGGTTAATAGGAGCCACACAAGCACCAAGCCACCGGTTGGCATCAGGAGGAGCCACATGTGTGAAAGGACGTAGGAAAGAGCCCAGGAAGGAAGTCCAAGTCAAGCTGAGAAAAGGAAAGCCCCTCTTATTAGAACTTATAAGATTGAAAATAAAGGGCACCTTGTGCTAATCAGGGGGATTAAGCTGATGAGCAAAGCACCTGAAACAACTTTTCCTTCCCACCTCCACTGGAAGAGGAAGAGGGCTCTGCTAAGCTAATAAACCAGCACAGTCCTTTTCTATTTTCATGATTTCTTGTCATTTTCCTCAATTGCCAGGCAGAAGTCTTAACACTGACAACACTCATGTGAAAACCCTGAAATTCATGTGATTTTTTTTTAATGTCTTTTTTTTTTTTTTTTTCCACATGTCCAATTTCTTCATTAAATGCTCTCTGGCTGTAAATAAGAGGGTATCAGAAGTGCTGTATCACACAGATCAGGGAGTCACTGCCTGATTTTGCCCTGCATCTAAGTATTAAAAGGTCCTTTTATTATAAATTGCTTGAAGAAAAATTAACAACTCGAGCCAGTCTTCTAAACCAATAGTCTCTGGGTTTATTTATTTTATGACAATGGCAATGAAGTAGCCCCTTATATATTTTCTATTGTCTTCAGTAAAGACACACTTTAATCATCAGCTGACATATGAAACCTGCCTATTGGCCTATTGATATTTCTTCTGCACTGAGCAAGAAGCCAATATCCTATTTTAAATATTACTTTAAAAATGACATTACCTACAAAAATGCAAGCAGTATTCCTGATAAAATATACTGTGGTGAGGCTGAAAAGTGCATGCAAAGCAAGCTGCATTATTAGAATGTTTAAATATTAATTATACCGCTGTGTAGTAAAGATGATCAACTGTGAGTGTCAACTAGTTTTCTAAAAGCTGCAATGTTGGATTTCGTCTAAACTTCTATTGTTAAACTAAAACTAAAAGCCCAGCAAGTTTAGTCTACTGGAGTGTGTTTATTTTTATTGGTTTCTGCATAATTTTTTTAACATAAACCAACTTTAACCCCTTTACTGTAATCTCTGCCAGTGGAACTCCAATAGCACATCATAAAATTCCTATAATTCTTCAAAGCGATGGAGCTGGAAAAGAAAAAAAAAAAAAATGGGCACTTTGCAACAAACGCCAACTCCGAGGTTCAGCCAATTCAATTTAACTCTTGCAAGCTCATTTTGCTGATGATTTATGTGTAGATACACATTTATCTCGCCCTCCCGCAGCCACTTCTGTCGGGAGAAGCTCCCAGGCACGATGCTCAGTGGTGGGCTGGCTCTTTTGTGTGAGAAATCCTGCTCAGGTGGTACCTAGGGCTGGTATGTGAGGGAGGCAGAGCAGACAGATGGGGAGGCAGATGTACAATGCTACATAAAAGTAGAAAGACTTATATTATCTTAGGCGAATGCCTTGAAGTGCCTGAGCACAGGCAGGAGGAGCAGAGGGGGGCAGGATGGGAAAGGAAGGGTTAAGTGAAAAAAATGACTGTCATTTCTCTCCCTGCTCGCATCTATTGCTTCCTCAGACTTTCAAGAGGAGCCACTGAAGGCTCGAGCTGAAGAGAATTACTTGGAGATTCTTCTGTGAAGACAAAGAAATGGTGTGTGCCGAGGCTGGTAGGATTCCTCCCGTCACTCATGGATGCTCTGCCAGGATTTCCCACCTGAGACAGATTGCGACGCGTGTTCGAATCACTCATGCAGGAGAAGCAATACACAAGTTCAGTGTAAAGCCACTTTAAAAGCTCATCGGGTGCATACTTTACTTGTACAAAATACCTTATTCATGATGGAGCAGTGAGGGCCTAGGTAATTACTTGAATCAAGGTGGCCTCAGAAGTGTTTAAATCTACAAGGACACTTAGAGCATGAATAATGCAAAATAATTTGCATCTAAATTTTTTAAGTGTTCTTTATTCAAAAACTAAAATGCAGTTCCGATTAAAGTTTGATGAGTGAAAGCTGAGCACTTCATACCCACTGTGAAACGTCTCCTATTTGTGGAAATTATTTCAGACAGTGGTAAAGGGACAAAAGAGATAAAAAAAAAAAAAAAAAAAGTTGGTGATTAATCTGCATTACTTTTAAGCCACCCTTATTTCATGAGGTTTGGTGAGGGGGAAGTTAATTTCTGAACTTGCTGATCTGATACCATCTACATTTCACCCCTTTAAAGCAGCACCATCGAAAGCACAGCTCTAATTATGAACCAAACAAAATAACTATTCTTTCGCCGCTGATGATAGCACAAAGTAGCTCATGTCTGAAATTTATCCAGTATCTTTGGGTGCAATTAATCTCGCCTCTGTCCCCGTCAACCTCTTCGGAAAAGCCTTACGTGCAAAAATACCCTGGCTGCCTCTCACTCATGTGTGCTTATAGGGCACGGGCTTGCATTTCTTCACTTGGAGCGTGTTGCATCCCTTTCTTTTGAATTTGCCACTGACAGCACAAACTGCCGCGTATATCATCGGTTCAGCACTTTATTATATCGTCTCCATTCTTATTTTAGAACGTGTTGAGCAACCCCCATAAACATTGTTAAAGAGGAAGGAGTGAACAAGACAAATGTTGTGTAATGCGCTCGCTGAAAATTATGCTTTTCTCTGCTGGGGCTGGAGGCAGAGGAGAAAAAAGGGAGAGGGGAAGCATGTCAGAAACAGCCGTTTTCCCATGCAGACATCAATGAGGCTGTCGTTAAATGTGCTTAATCCACAATTATGTTTCCAAAGCTCAAACCTGCCTGCCTGGCGGGCACTGCTCGGGAAGGTACTGAGTGAGGAGATGTTGGAAGTTGGAGAGCCTTGAAGATCCCCGGAGATTTCCACGGGAGAAACTCCATGGATCTGCTCCCTGTTTGTTCCTGCCCTCCAAACCCAAGGGCTTGCTGGGCTATGAGAGCTTAGACCTTCCAAAAAGCAGCTCAGGGAGTCAGAGGGATGGCTTGTTTTTTTTCCTCTTGCTAAAACCTCAGGTCAGGCAATCTGCTGGGATCCAACAGGTTAGGCAGGCAAAAGCTTCAACAGAGAGTGAAGTTTTAAGGGCCGGCTCACTGCAAGCAGCTAAACTTTAAAGGCCCCTTTGCAAAGGAAAATCATTTTCCTGCTGCAGCCCTTATAAAGAATAAAGACTTCCAATTTATTACCAGCTCGAAAGCTGGCTGCCACTTTATTGGACTTTCAGATGAGTGTGCTCGCCACGCTTTCTTAGGGAGAGGATCTGCTACGTTTTTCTTGGATTTGGAACAATGCGAACATTTTTTTAACTCATTGAACAAAGATTTCCCCAGCAACAGACCCCCTGCTCAGCGGGTCACCTATCTTTGCGACAGTTTTTCTTTTCCCACGCTAACCCTAGGGCTCATTTGCATAAGGTCTCTGTTGTGACAATTAGTTTCAGGTGAGCTGATTTCTATGAGGTTTGCCCAAGACGATACACAAGCTCTGGGCCTCCCTGATCCTGGCCCTAATTGCGACTGACTGGCACCAGACACAATCACCCTCTTGATTCAGCAAATTGTCCTGCAAGTAGCTTGTTGTGACCCCGCAATGCACAAATCATATCATGTCAGCCCGGCATAGTAAACAGTGAATAAAGCAAATTCAAAAAAAAAAAAAGGTTTCATAATAGCTCCTCCATCTTCTAGCCCCAGTGGATAAGATGTACACAGATTAAAGCTATATCGTGTCTGTGTGGGAAAGGTATCACTGCTCTCCCAAATAACTTTGGTTACCTAGGAAGGGAGGTTTGGGGGTTATTTTTTTAATTTGTGTTGGGGAAAAAACTATAAAAAAAAAATAAAAATCAGATGTTGCTTCATTCCATCACCTGGGGAGAAATTCCCCAGGTAGGGGAGCGGGGTCGCTGTGGATATTTCCCAGCTCGTTGTTGTGGAAATAAGCAATATGCTCTTTCATCATCTCAGAAGCTACAGGGGACATGGATATGCACATTAGCAAGGCTCCTGGTACTCTCTGCTCCGTTTAAAAAGCCACAGAGGCTCGTAGACCCCACCTCTGAGCACAGCAGCAAAAGTCAGGAGAGAACTTTTTTCTGGGGTGCCGAGGGGGGGGTAGACCTCATACCACTTCCCTGCATCCCTATGGCTCTGCATCCAACTGGCAGCATTGCTTTGGGCTCAGTCCTGCCTGTTTTAGACCAGCAATGACTCCATGAAAGTCATCAGCCCAGGACTGGCTCCTTTGTCAGTCAAGAAAAACATGCAGCCTCTGAGAATGGCAGAAAAAAAGGAATAAATAATAAATACAAGAGGGAAAATTCAAAGTTAAAGAGGATGGAGGAATACCTTTAATTGTCACACTAATGAGAGGGCTCAATAGGGATGAAGAGCCATCCTTATCTCTGATTAACTCCCTTTTCATCACTTTAAGTAATAATTTTCATGTTATTTTTTGGTAAGGTGCTCAATTCTTTCCTACCAGAGCAGCCCTGGCTGTGAATTCCACACTGTGAGTGTGAGTCAGGAGAAACTCCTTCCCCACCTTATATATTGCATTTTGATTGTTTTTTTTTTTTTTTTTAATAAAATCTCCTTTACAGAATATTATTCACCATAGATACAAAAGTTGTTCCCTGCTTTAACTGGGATATGAATGTTAAATGCACCCTCCAACAGGTATATCAAGTCTGAGACTTCAAAGCCATTCCACCAGGGCAGGATTTGACCCACTGAATAGATGGTGTGATGATCATTACGTGAATTAGATTAAGCTATTAGTTTTGGACTATTTTTAATCTCCTGGGGAAACCTGTATTTACATTTGGGGTTATTTGTATTTTTTTTTCCCTGATGCAAATTTCCTTCCCAAATAAATAGTTATGTTAAAAACCCAAGGAAGAAATCTGTTGCAAAATTATTCACTGAACGTGGCCAATAGCCAGTGTGAAAGGTCAGCCTGCCAGTCCCAACAGCTGGGACCTGCAATCAGAGGAAACATATAGGCAAAAGAACTTCTGACACAGTCCATTTCTGTGAACCCTCCAAATTTATAAACTGAGTAGAGGCAAAAAACATTAATTGCTTGTCTGTCTGCATATACAGATAAAGGTAGGAATGAATAACCCAAATCACCTCTCTTGCTGAGAACACCAAATTTACCCTGGGAAAAGCCTTGGTTTTGGAGTGGGAAACCTAATTCTTCATGATGTAAAAATCATCCCATCTTCTCATAGGGCTCCCAGGCTTCCCCAGACTCATATCTGCCACATTTGCACAACATTTAGACAGAGTTTTGATGCACATGTCTCTGCATGGACATGCCTAGGTCAGCCTTGGGTTACTTCTTCCAACAGTGTTCATCACACTGGGTGCAAGGGGCAAGCCACCTGCATCCCTTTAGGCCCCTCGAGCCCAGTAAGAAGCAGATGAGGAAGGACACTCAAAGCCATTAATATCTCCATAGAATCATGGAATGGTTTGGGTTGAAAGGGACCTCAAATGTCATCTAGTTCCAAACCCCTGTGTTGGGCAGGGACACCTCCCACCAACCCAGGTTGCTCCAAGCACCATCCAGCCTGGCCTTGAACAATTCCAGGGATGGGGCAGCCACAGCTTCTCTAGCCAACCTGGGCCAGGGGCTCACCACCCTCACACAAAATATTTTCTTCCCAATGCCTAATCTAAATCTCCTCTCTTCTGGTTTAAAACAATTCCTCATTCATACCATCACTCCAGGCCCTTGTACAAAGTCCCTTGCTAGCTTTCCTGTAGACCCTTCAGGTACTGGAAGATGCTCTATAGTCTCTTTGGAACCTTCTCTTCTCCAGGCTCAACAATCTTTGGGCAATGGCAAGAGTCTTAACACTGTTTGTTCTATCCAAACCCTACCAGGCTTTGACTTAACTGGATAAATCCATTATTTCCAACCTGAACCATTACCACCATGTCCAGCCACAGTGGTGGAAGGTCCAAAGTGGTCACCCACTACTTACAAGCAGACCAAGGCATGGCTGTAGAAGTATAACTAAAGTCCTGATGAACCTCACCTGCTCTACTTTTAAAATGCATGGTATTTTTGTTTTGTCCTGTGTTCATGTCATGCTTTCATCTCTCTCTCGTGGTGCAAACATGCTTTCATTTGAAGGCAATGCAATGAGCTGCTGTTGAACTTTAACCTTCAGCAACTCTGCCTCTAATGTAAGGCAAAACTTTTAGATTTTTAAGTAAATAAACAGTTGATTCTGACAAAAAATGACTATTCCCTGAGGGGACATTTTTGTGAAACTGCGCCAGGTACAAAAAAAATGTATATTTTTTGGCTTGGTCATGAAACTGTCAAAACACAACTCTAACATGTTTTGCTGCATATGTAATTTTTTTCCCACAGCTCCTCCTGAGCATTGCTTAATTCTGAATTCTTTCTGCACCCAGCACTTACAAGGAAATCAATAGATGCTCAAGAAAATCAGGCTAAGTTTCTAGATAAGTGAAACAGAATAACCAGGACAAAGAAAAAGGAAAATAAAAAAATTACAAAGCTGGAGAAAATCTGTTAAACTTCCCAATAAATTATGCTTTTGGGGTAAGATTCTTCTTGCAAACAGAACTTTGGTGAGGTTTAGGCAGGGAATATTCTATCTGCTGGCCCCTGGACTAAGTTTCACCCTCCATGCCGAGGTACCTAACTTTCATTTTATTTTTAACTGCTCTCTCTCACTCTCATACATGTTTGTGTATATAAATCTCAAAGTATCTTGATCATAGTTGTGACTACAAACTTCACTTTTAGTAAAAAACAGCTATGGCACTCATCTTTAATATAATAATATTTTTTCCCGAGTGCCTTCGCTGTTTCGTTCCAGCAACTGAAACAGAGACAGTTCTTTGTATGTCAACATATGTAATTATCATGTAGCCAAAACGGAGGGTGTAATTTTCACATCTGATTACAAGGCAAGAGTGTAAGTGAAGCTGCTTCAGTAAACTTACACTTGTTTACAGAGAGCAATATCTTTGATATTAAAAAACCCTCCAAATGGGTAAAATGCTGGGGGGAAAAAAAAAATCAAGATTGTCATGAACCAAAGCTAAACAACAACAACAACAACAAAAATGAAGCTTTTTTTTCTGGCATAGCTACAAATGAAAAGTCAGTTCTTCTAAACTTGGGCTGGCCCTGCTCACTTGAGATGTTTGTGAAGAAGAGTTCCAAATGGTTGCTGCACAGTGTGCTCGACTCGTCGTGTTGAAGGTTAAGAAGTTAAACATCCAGCTTTAATTGTAAAAAGAGGAACTTCAAATGTTTCTGCTGTTTGTAACTATTTGGTCAGTTTAAACTAGAGAAATGCTTTTCATATTTGACTTCATCTTCACAGAATTTACTTCTCCGAAAAGTTACTGCGTTTGCTTTCAAGTTGGTTTTTGGTTTTGGTTTTTTTGGTTGCTTCGGGTTTTTTGTTGTTGTTTTTTTTAAGATATAAACTCCCTCTTTGTTTCTCTTGGTTTTTATTTTTCTTTCTTACACACACTTGGTTGATTTGCCTTGGATGAAAGAAGCTTCTGCCTATAGAAATTAGTATTTTTTGGCCATGTAGGAAAAGGTAGTATAAAGGAAGGTAAGAACTCTAACAGTGAATATCACTTACCAACGAGATTAAAAGTAAGCAGAAAGATCACACTACAGGTAAAGGGAAAAACTACTGAAAAACCCCCAAGAAAGATATCAGAAACCAATTAAAATTATTGTAAAGTGTGATTTCTAAGGAGTTACTGCTGTATTGTTAGATGTCTTTGAAAGTTGTCTGTAAAAGCACTGGATGTCAAAATATGACAATCTCATGCTTTTGCTAACCAAGAAAAGGGAAGAGAAAGAAAAAAAAGTATTTTAATATGTGGAAAATACAGGGTTTTGCTGGAGGATGAAAAAAAAATCTTATAATCAACATGTGCAACATCTATCAAAAAGACTATGATAAGACCCTATTTTCTCATGTGTGCTTTTTTACTGCCCTAAAATTAAGTTCCTGATACCATATTCTTATGCAGAATGTCATATCCAGGGGGGGAAAAAATCTCCACCACAACAACTAAGGCACTTGAAAAATAACGTGGAACCCAGTAATAGTAGTAATTCGAGTTGAAGATGCATGTAGTTACTTTTAAAGTGTTTTTGTCTTGTGCAGAAAGACATGAATGCAAGGGCTACTGAAAGCAATTTAATACCAGGTGGGGGTTGACATTAATCTTTTATGACAATAATATTGCAGTGTTGCAGGAGGGCAAAACTGAATATCTTCTTGTACGTACAACCACTTCCCTAAGAGTCTGTGCCTGTCTTACAAATACACGTATAGAATTGATGTATAGCCTCAAATTCATCATGAATATGATTATATAAAGAGCCTGCCTTGGTGCAAAGCACAAGGAACTGTCCTCCTCCTGCTTCCCTTCTGTGTGAGCCAGGCTTGCTCTACTAGGAGTATAGGAAGGCTGTTTCTTATGGAATGGGCCAAATCTGGGCCATCTGGGAGGGCTGCTTGGGAGACCAGGGTGTGCAGAAATGGTTCTGAATGATACAGAGCCAAATTATGTCTTCAGATGTGTGCAGTTCCATGAAAGCCAACGGGGTTGTGCAGGGGGAGCTGAGCAGAGCATGGTCCGTGGTGCCCAGCCCACAGGGGTGGGCTGGAGGGAGGGTGCAGTTTCTGAGCAGTATTAGAGTACTTAAAGCAACAAATTAATGTCTGTGGAATGCTAATCAATGTTTGTTGCACTCCACATTTTTCACAGAGTTGTTAGAGTACATTTGCTTATATTTTGCACTATTTTAATTTAGCCATATTGATCAAACTGAGCACTCAATAAGACCCTAGGCACCTCAGCCTTATTAAAATTAGTCAACTTGAAGTAAGTGAGCTGAGGAAGTAATGGAAACTATTCAGAGATTTAAATACAGCACAGCCCTCTTAAATAAATACCTGTTAATGAAATAAATCTGTATATGCACATATTTTCTCAGAAACAAATTATTAAGGGGGCCCTTTAGAAGAACACAACTCAAACACATCCCTTAGTTAAGAAGAGAAGCAGCTCCCTGGGATCACTGTGTGCACTTGTGTTCAGTGGGTTAAACTCAGGGAATCCGTGCTGACCTTTTCCATCCAAGCAGTTATCATTCTTTAGAGTTTTACAGTGTCAAATTTTATAAAAAATGTCCCTAATTAACCTGTAAGTAAACACTATTGTGGAATTTTTTTTGGTAACTCTCCCTTCTGAGTTTATCCCATCAAAAGTATAAATCAGCTGGGCCATCACCCAGATGAGTGCATCTGGGCAACTGCAGAAGAAATATAAAAAGCATTTAACTAACTTGACTGTTCCTATGCAATGGAAAAAAAAAAAAAAAAAAAAAAGGTCATGCTGCTTGGTCTTCACAAATAATATGTCTTTGTCTTCAGAAAGTTGGATCATTTTCTTTTTTTCAGCAGGGCTGAGAGGCACAATAAGAGCACCAACTCCAAGGCTTGACTTGAGCACTGATTTACAGTACAGCTCCTTTTTGGCACATTTCTGAAGGTCCAAATATTGTTTTGAAAAAAAAAATTGTGCTTTTCAACAAAAATAAATTAGACTACAACTTTAACTGATTAAACCTCTCTCCTCTGTGAGGGGGTGACCTGTGAGAGTGTGTTCTTTTAGGGAAAAAAAATGTAGCATGCAGCAAAGTCTTCCTGCAATACCTACAAATGAATTAAGCTAAAAACTAGGTAGAAAATCCGTGGAGGTTTCCAAGCTTCCCTTCATCAGGGGCTGCCTTTAGAGGGCTTTGTATACTCATTTTTTTCCCCTAGTCCAATAAAAGATATTAGCTCTTTTCCCTAAGCAAAATCCCTCTCCATGAATCAGGTCCTAGACTTGCAACTAGTGTGCTCTTGCTGGCCAGGTTTCACCCCAGTAAAATTCTAATCTATACTTTGTCTTTTAGAATTAAGAAGAAAATGCATATCAGCAGAATCTCCTCTCTACTTTATTTCATTTATAAATTACGAGAATGATGCTATTATATATTATTAATTTCTGCTGTTCTCCAACTCGGCTGCAGCAGTGAGCTGCGGATGTTGGAACGGTGTAATTATGTTCTAGTAGGGCAGCCATCCGTTTCCTTTCAAAAATTTACAGGATTCTTAATCATGCTGCTCATTTGGGTGCGCAGTAGCGAGGATGGCGAAACACAAACAGGGCACGTTCGTTTACACAGGAACACCTGCTTAGCATGATAGCAGATGTCAGTCAGTAAGCAGAACACAAAAGAAAAATATCAACAACAGCAAACTCAGAGCGTTTGAAACTGGGCACGGGGATATCTTGTCTGGGGGAAGCCCAAGGAAGGGGATGCAACTTCGCGGGGAGAAGGGAAGGCGCGGAGACGATTTGGAAAAATCATGACTGATGTTCCCAAGGGGACCCGGTCAACAAAATCCAGACCAGCTCCTGGCTGGATGATGGGATATCTAACAAAGCATTTCTCCTTTGAGAGGGTCGGGGGGGGTTTTTTGCAGGCTTGATGCTCAGCATCTTGCAGGGATGGTTGTGTTTTTAACATAAACTCCCTCATGTTTCTCTTGGTTTTTATTTTTCTTTCTACACACACTTGGTTGATTTGCCTTGGATGAAATAAGCTTCTGCCTATGGAAAAGTAGTTGAGCAAAGTAGTTGAGAGGGGTAAAAAGTAGAGAGGATCTCCAGGTGTAAGGATTTGCCAGCACTCCCGTTGCCACCACTTACTCTCCAAGCTTTATGTTCCACCTCTAAATGTCTTGTCCTGGGCTGCCTCTTGGCTTCCCTCTCTCAAATTGCGAGCGTTTTATTTTGTTTACATATTTCATGAAATAAAACGGTGCTAGTGGAGGAGGGAAAGTCCATGAGTTTCAGCCTCTCTCCAACTCAGGAACAACCCACCAAGACACCGGGGAGCGTGGGGCCCGAGTCGAGCTCAGGCGGGTGGGTATTAATAACCTCCCTCAACGCCGTACGCAGTAACTACTCTTCCCTGGGATTGTTAGTATTCAGAGCAAGTCAACTTGCGTGGGTCCGTGCATTAAGGGCTCCCTAAGTATGCATTGACTTGATACCCAGTAATGGCTTCTAAGGAGCCGTTATGTAGTACCGTGTCAATGATCCATGCATTGAGGACTCCCTAAGTACGCATTGACACGATAGACCGGAACGGCTCTGAAGAAGCCGTTACGGTCTATCATGCCAATGATCTGCGGATATTGGCAGTGCCTCCCGCACTTCTAGAGAGATTGTAAAAGTCTCTGAAGAAGCTGTTATGATCTCTAGTGGAGGAGCCATCAATCAGGTCCATGACAGGGTTTTCGTTTTGCCATTTTTTTTATTTTTTTTTTTTCACCTTACCGTCGGGAAGCTTTGTTTTACTTCTGGAATTGGGTTCGAAGAACTGACGCGATACAAAAGCTGCCCGCAGAGTGGCTCTGGGACTGTGCAGAGGTAACCAGGATCAGAGCGTGACCTCTGGTTTTATTAGTTCTAGGTTTTTATTTCCATCTGACTTGCTGGGAGGCCTGGGCCAAGTCACTTCAACTCTTCTCATCTGTATCCTCTAGCAAGCATGGAAAGGGACAATGTCTTTTGAGTGGAGATTGCTGTGGGGCTTGGAAAATGTCAGATTAGACTAGTTAGACCTAAGGCTTGTCTCAGCATCTCATCACTGGTGGAGGACACTGAGATGAAGAGGGTGTGTACATCACACTTTCCACACCTTAGCAGTCATGCAAGGTTATGCTGAAAGGAAGCCTTTGTAAGCTTTAATCTGTGCAGTTTATGTAGTTTCTCTGAACTTCATTTACGTGTGTTTGCGTCAGTCTGAGCATCACTGCTTGGCAGAAGGTCCTCTTTACTTTCTACAACACCACAAATTTCAATCAAAAATGCTCTCAACCTCTTTTTCCATGTCTTCCTTAGCACATGAATTTTTTAAAAAATACTTTGAAAGTACATCACTGCAAAATAAAGTTTTAATTCACGCTAAGTCTGTGGCAGTAAAACACTACTTACTAGTTTGTGTTGTTTGCATCTGCTCTTCCATACTCTTTGGGGAAAACTGGGCTTTTTATTCTTTCATATTCAGTTTGTGCTCATCTTTAGAGGAGACAGAGCTACAGTACCATATGCACATAGAGAGTCTACTCACTTTATACACTACTCACTGATACAACAAGCCTTTTTATGCTGTGAACTTACAACATCCAAGGAATATTTACATGTCTAAATGTTAGCAGACCACTGGAGAACCACTGTAACCATACCTTATGGAAAGTAGAGATCCTCAAGCAAGAAAATACAGAATTACTGAGCATGTAGAAGTACTGTAAAGACACCTTGTCTGCAACACTGCTGGCTTTAAAAGTGTGATCTCAAACAACTATGGGAAACAACTCAGAGGAGCATTATAGAAGATCAGAGAGGATGATCATAAAGCTGGGGGAGCTTAGAAGGAAGAGAAGTATCAGGGAGCAACGGCCATTAACCCTAGGTACCTCCTTCTTGGGACTTGGATATTTTTAAAGTGCATTTTTAAACGTGTTGAACCTCTAGAATTGTCTTTAGTTAGGTACCCCTAGTCAGTGAATGCTTTGGAAATATTATTTATAAATTTGCATTTGCTTAGTAGGATGTAACCATAAGGTCCATGGCAACATGGCAAGTGAGCAGAGGAGAAAAGATAATATGGTATCTACCAAAGGCTGGAGACACACTCAGCTTTTACTAACACAGTCCCTCAACCAAACACCTGTCAGGCAGAGGAGTCCATGACATTTTCTGCAAAGCTACAATGATCCTTTGGCCAATCTCCTTCTCTCAAAAGGAAAAACTTCAGCATCCATTATTAGTTCCTTGAGAATCCATCTTTGGGATCTAGAGCCTCTTTGGGGTGGCCTTTGAGAGCCTACAGGCAGCAACTGCCACTGCCACCCAAATTCTACTCAACATCTCCCTCCACACTCCATGCTGTAAATTTGCAGAAAAGTGGCTTTTCAAAATCTGGACAGCTGAAGACTGCCAACCCTTGGAAAAAACAAGCTTTGCATTAAATTTAATCATCTGGGGATTTAAAGTCCAGTGAGAAGGAAAGAGAAGGTAATTTTTTACAGCGATTCAGACTGCATTTCCCATGAGGTCTTTAACACACCCTTTCAGGTATCCCACGTTCTGATGATGCCTCTGCAACATGTGCTGAGTCTTTGGTTCAAAAATCTCAAATATTTTTCTCAGCCTTTGGGATATGAACAGGTGCTGCTCTCCTTCCATGTGTGTATTTATGAATAAGATTTTTACATGGTATAATTGAAGCCCAGCA
Organism: Calypte anna; assembly: GCF_003957555.1. Classification (NCBI taxonomy): domain Eukaryota; kingdom Metazoa; phylum Chordata; class Aves; order Apodiformes; family Trochilidae; genus Calypte; species Calypte anna. The sequence goes on along the minus strand of NC_044253.1, from coordinate 3,607,043 downwards.
GTTTTTACCCACTGCAGCTTAAGAGGGAAACTGACACAATGTAATGTTTTGTGTCTTTTTTTTTTTTTTTTTCTGTCCATGCAAAGCGGTCACTGAGAAGGTGCAAAGCACTGCTAAAAGTATGGTTTCTGAAATTCAAAGCCTTCTAAGAAAGGTACACAATGCATGAAAACGCAGCTGCAATTTTAAAAAGGCTACTGTTCCTTTAATGCCCAGCTGGTCCTGAGATGTAATAAAATTGACATATTGATTCCTTTGAATTTACAAATGCCTGTTTCATAAACTCCATCTCCAAAGCCTAGGCATCTTTAGAGCACTGTCATTTTTTTCTCCAAATGGATCAATTATGTGCCCACGTAATCCTGTTACCTGTGAAATCCATGCATACTTCTCCCATTTGCTGCAGTTCCCAGGCGGACAAACTTGCATTATGTACGCATAAACAAACAGAGCATTTTCCTGATATTAGGGATTGTTTTCAAAGTGAAAGGCAATCTCCTGGGTCCTTTGCTTAAAAAAAAAAACATACATAGTGTGGTGTTCCTCCAAGTAACCTCGCTGCACTATAAGTATAATTATTCCACAACACGGCAAATCATTAAAAAAACATTGAGTCCCTCTATCTCAATGCAGCTTCAGCTACAAAAAGGCACCAAGACTTTGCAGCCAGTCCCCATTTTTCTGTTGAATCAAACTTTCCTGTTTCTTTACCAGCTTCTTTATTTGATAATTATCACTATATATGCAAGGAAATAATTTTCATCAGGAACGTTTCTGCGCGACTTAAATATTAGAAAAAGCACCCCAAGCTGCAAACTTTGCTGTGGAAGTTTGGGTCTTTTAAATGTTCTTTCTGGAATAATTTGTCTTTCCATCATGCTGAGCACCTTTCCATCATTTACACACACACACACACGGAGTCAAGCAGGCATTAACCTGCAAACCTACCACTTATGCATATAAATGCCTCACACATAACAACTATTCCCATATCCCGTGGCATATTATTTGTATTAATATATACCATGCACATAAATGCATTTATACACACACACGCCATGCACAGCCCCCAAATATAAGCAGAGAAAAAGGGAATAAATATGTTTTTCTCTGTATATGAATTCTTTTTAAAGTGCCATGTATGTACATAGATATGAATTCTCGTTTCATTCTTTCAGGCTGTGCTGTATCTGATTTTCTACACTTCACTGGGCAACCAGCAGTTCAGTTACACTACACTTGCACTGTACAATTTGTCTCTAAAAGGTTCCCAAAATTATGAAACATCTTGTCTGCTGCATGACCTGCTCACTGCAGTGCCTCAGCCCAAGGTGCATCCACACACAGGGAGAGGACAGCACTGAAAAATATAATTTTTTATACATATATATATATATATACGTTTGATGCTTGGAGCCCATACAAGTGGCCCAACACACCCCTGCCATTGTGCAGGAGTGGGTTTTAAAGATAAATGGCTGCATGTTAACCAGATTTGACATGCTGCACAAAAGCAGCCACCTTTGGTCCCATGACACAGCCAAACAGAAAAAACAACAAGCAATCCTGGCAAAAGATGTCCGAGGCGAATAAAAGCCCAACAATTTGTCACATAGTCGTTACAAAATGTTCCAGGCTTTGGGGCTTGCCATGGGACAGCAGAGATAAGAAGAGGGTAGAAAAAAAAATGAAGGCTGAGGGTGCTGGGGTGGCAAAAGAGTTAAAACTTGAGGAAAGCTCCGATAGTTACAAAGGGGAAACAAAGAGGATATTTTCATTTGTCTCCTTCCAAAGACACACAGACCCAAAAAAAAAAAAAAAAAGCCCTAATTAATTAAATCAAGAAGCTTGGTTGTTTTGAGGGGTGATTGAAATCTGACATGCAAAGTAGAAATATTTATGTTTGCTTTCTATTTTAGGAACCTGTGAAGCTACTTTTCCTTTACTGCACTTCCCCACCACTACAATGGCCATGGCTCCGTTTAGCAACTAGCAAGAACTGCCTGTTCAGGGCCAAATCCTGCTCATTTTTCTCATGGCATTTGGTCTTTCCTCAAAGGAATGAGCCCAGAAACTCAAAAGATGTAGCTGGGGGTGAGGGCTAATGTGTGCCAGCAGAGCACTACCTGATCTCCTGCTTCCATTGAGTTCCCCTGAGGCAGAAAAAAGCCCAAACTTGGGTTTGCTTTAATGAGGCTGAAGTTCCCAATGAGCTTGGTCCTACAGTTTCTCACTAAAACCAGCCACAGGCAGCAAACTTGACTTTTCTGAGTCCCACTTAAGTCAGATGGAGACCCCCACCCACGACTGTGGGGTTGGGGTTTGCACCTTGACCTGTTTGCTAATATTTTAATATATTTTTACAGCCCCTGCCCAGAAATAAGGAGCTCAAATCCATCAGTGAAGCTGCTTGCTAAGCTCACGTTTTAAAATACCTTTCAGTCAATAATCATCATTGCTTCAGTGATTACCGTTTGCTTCTTTATATTCAGTGGCAGAAAACTGGAGGGGAGGATGAAGGAGGGAGGGGGGCTGGAAGTTAAAAGCAATATCTCCTGCTAAATTAAAATAATCAGCTGTATAATAAACTCCGAGAATTTGATTATTAGAAACATACATTCTTGATTTTCTCAGTCAAATTCCTTGGCACCCACTTGCCCTCTGACGAAACAACGAATGCTACTTGCTCCTCCACAGTCCTAGAGAACAGCAGAGTGCTTAAAAGATATTAAGCTCCTCAAAAGCCCTGTGAATGACTTCAGCAGTATTTCCCCATCTCATAGACAGGGAAAATGAGCACAGCAAGGTTAATTGACTCGCTGGAGAGCACACATGGCACTTGATGCTGTACTCACCTTCCCCAGCTCTGCCTGGGCAAAGCTGGGGCTGGAGGAGCATCCCACCACAGTACCAACCCACATCCTCTGCCTGGGGATGCTGCAGCATCTCAGTGGTCTAGCATAGAGCTTGGACAGTGTGGCCTTGCCCTTGTCCCTTCCTTTCCTTGAGGTTTTGATATGGGTAAATTAAATAGCATCAAAACTGTCTCTAAGTACAGGACAAAAAAAAATTAAAAAGAAAACAAAATACGAAAAAAAAAAACCCACAAACCAAAAACAGAAAAAAAACCCAAAAAACAAGTGTCAGCCAGAAGAAAAGTTCATTATTACATGTCAAAGAAAAATGGAAAAATTAATAGAAAGGGCTTCAATAGTTAAATTACATGGCTAAACCTGCCTTTCTGCAGGAGGACCAGCTTGCTTTAATTAAAGCATGATATGTGCAAAAGCCACAGCGCATGTGTTTTACAGCAACCTGATACTAACACCTGTACTTCCCTGCTCAAAAATTCAAACTGCTTTCACAGATCCCAGCCCAGGGACCCACGCTATCGAAAGTCCGAGTTATTTTTAAATATACATGGGGATAACTGAGCCAAGGATCTCTGTGGAGTCAAACAAGGGGACGAGGATTGTTCAAACCAGGGAAATGTCAGTTCCAGCCATATGTGCCTTGGATTATTTTATTATTTTTTTTTACTGTCAAGAAGATTTTAAATCTTTAATATCTGTTTGTTGTCAGGCTTGCCTCTAGCTTTTTGGATCTGCAGGTCATTTTTTTTTATTTATTTACTTTTTGTTGTGTTTTTTTTTTCTGGCGTGTGAAGAATTAGCATTTCTCATTTGCCAGCTGAAAGTTTAGAGAAAGCACCAAAATACCAATGGACAAAAGTTCATCTCAGGGAAAAATCTCTGTCTGCATAACCTACTTAACAATTCTTTTCGGGCTGCAGGATGAAATTTGAAATATATCTTTGAAAAGAGAGTTTTTACAGAAAGCATCAGTACTACCCCGGCTTTTTTAGTGCACTGCACTAATTTTAAACCAGAAATCACCATGATTTCTGTGCCATATTAGCACCTCCTTTATTTTGCAGTATCCATGCTGAACTATTTAAACTCACTGCAGGTTGCTGTTACTTTTTTCTTTTTTTTTTTTTTGATGCCCAGTCATTTAAACACATACCATAGCTGAAGACATTTGGGATTACCGGGGACTTCAATCAACATTTTTGGCCTTTGTAAAGGATCTTAGCCAAACATTTTGTTTAGCTCAACTCTAGCTGATGCCACGACACAGGGAATATTGCTCCCCCCTCAAAAAAAAGTGCAAAGTTGGTGCATTGTGCCATCTCTGGCAGCATTTGCTCAGCATTTGCTGCAAACGGGGAGAAAAAAAGATACCGAATGCACGGATTGATTTTCAAATTACCTCAATATTTTGAAAACATTTTCACCTGCATGCTGAGAATGCTAAGAATAGGCAGGAAGGCAATTGTGCATTTGCACAGCCTCCACTGCATTCATTTATAAATTACCTCATCACTGACTGAAATTAACACTGATTCTTACAGGCAATTTCTCAATTTCCAATGCTAATTACATTTTTTTTACTTTTAAATTCTGTACCACCTGTTTTGGGCAAGACATCTTAGGCAGCGCGACCGCATTTAATCACAATTTTAATTAACCGCCCTGTAGATGTGAAAAAGAAGCAATTATAATGTAGATGAATGATGATTTTTCTGCATTAAATTGTTTTGTTTCCCTGGTATGTTGATTGTAACACAGCACACAAATACAGTAACTGTACAATTTTTTTCTATTGTAATTTAGTAATTGTTTTTGGAAAACCAGTTTGGGAATGAGTGACTTCATCTGTTTACAAATTGATTGATACTGTTAACTCACTGATTGCTGCAGCATACATTTTGTATTGCACAGCCTAGCATAAAATATAATTAGGCATGCACAGACTTTGCAGCACCATTTTGGAATCTGAAAATCAACTGTAACCAAAGTATGTTTTCCTGGAGCATCCCACTACCAGCCAGGGCTGATGATCCAATAATCAACAAACAATGGGCTTTTCCCATCCCAACACTGTTAGAAACCCTCAGATTTAATCTGATAGTCTCACGGAATAAGTTGGTTGGGTTGGGTGGGTTTTTTTATGTCTTTTTCTTTTTTTTTTTTTTTTTTTTTTTGGACTGTGCTTTGCCAGGTCTGGGAGCTGAGGGCTGGTGAGTCTGCAGCTCACCCAACTCCCTCAGACTGCTACGGGGGAAGGAGCAAGCGAGTGATGGAAAGGAACAATGATGGGAAAAAGATTCACAAAACCCGAGGATTGTTATTGACACACGTGTGCCGTAGTTGGCTATCTCCAACTACATGTTACAGGGGGGAGAAGATCTCCAGCTGACTCATGGCTGGCAGCTACAGATCATCCAAGTTATATTTATATCCCCACGGAGATGCGAGGAGACGGTCCCCATGGGAGGCAAAGCCTGTTTGCTTTCCCAGGGAGGAGGTCACGGAGGAGCAGGAGGGGAGCAGATGTGGGGCACTTGCAGTACCTGAGCTTTAGGAGATGGTGCCGCCACCACCACCTTGTTCTCCCAGCTGCCCAGGATGGGGGTCTCCCACCTCAAGGCTGTAAATCCCTCAGTGCAGGTGGGATGGGACACGGGGACACAAGTGCAGCCTGGTGATTGCCTGTTTTACCCCCAGCTTCAGGGTGGACAGCCCAGGAGAGAGGTGGCCCCTCTCCCCCTCCTAATCTCCATGCAAGCAAGAGGTCTTCACCAACTTGGACTTGTCATGAGTGTGAGGCCACATCAGCCCTTGTGCTATCCCATAACCACCAGACCCTTGATGTCACCTAAAGGACACCCAACCAAAGGGACAAGGCTAGACCTGGGGTTGTCTCCCTTGCTGCTACCTTCTGAGGAGAGCATGGGGGGCACTACAGTTTGGAGACATCTTGGGGGGGTTCCGGGTCTCATCTGCTGGCCTGCTAGCTTTATAAATATTTGCCAAGAGGGAGGGACATAAAGTCTACTGTTCAGTAGGTGATTTCTGCAAGAATCCAGCTATCCATACATAAAAGGGTCTATTATCTCACTGTGGAAGAGATTTACATGCGTAACTCCCATTAACTCTTATGGGACTTAGGCACGTAAATCTCTTGTGCATCTAGAGAAGAATAGACCACATAAGGTCTTGTGATCTATACTGCTAGTAGGTTTAAGTCCCTTTCATTTATAAAGCTATACCAAAATTAACCATTAAAGCTTATTCTGTGCAAGCTGTCCCCCTACATATATCACCCAGCTCTCTGTTTGAAGTACTTGATGCAAACGCACGCCGAGAAAAGGTACTGGAGAAAGCAGGGCCATTCATTCCAGTTAGTAAAACTGTCATAGTTGAAAGGAAGCAGACTAAGGGCAGGTAGAAAAATTGTACAGGTTTTGCCCAGCAGATTCAATTTCAGATTTAGGCTCTAGACTGCACTGTTTGGATAAGGAATACTTTCATTTTGCTGAACACTGCCTCCTCCCCCTCCTCTCCTTCTCTGCCATCCCTACTTACAGACCTCGAGTAAAGCACCTCACCCTGGACCAAATAACCTGAAGTGGCTGGAGAGATGCAATCTTTACACACTCAAACTGAGATGTTGCATCTACTAAGGAAAAAATATATAAATCTTTTCCTTCATAAACTTGTTTGAGCTGAAATGTTCATTGGTGAGCCTGTAAAAGTGGGAACATCTGTGCTCCTGCTGGGATTTGATGTCTCACCACAAACCTTTCCATAAGCACTTTGTCTCCGATAGGAAACAAAAGAGGAAAATACCTGATCCCCAGCCCCAGTTGGGCAGCTCCTTCTATCTTCACGCCCTGACCTACTGAACATTCCTCCCAGCAATGAGCTGCCTCCCAGGGCTACCTCCGCCATGGAAGCTGCCTAACTAATCTCTTCACAAACACTTGCAGCAAACCTGAAGGGAGTTTAAAAAAGGCAAGGAAGAAGGGGAGAAGAAAAACAATGAAAAAAACCCCTCGACTTTCCACAGCCAAAACCTACATACAGCAACTCTCAAAGAAAGCAACCAGAGCCTTAATGCAGCTCCGTACGCTCACGTTCTCCCATAATGAACTGAAATACAAAGTGGCGGCCAACAAATGAACAATATCTGTAAGTAAAAATAAACCTTAATCCAGTTTCCTGCTCCCTTCCACTAACCTGCCACAACCCAGCTGGCTTTATTTCTGCCTGCCAACAGTCCTCCAACTGTGCTTACAGGTATTTGCAAAGCGCTGCTTTTATCACAGCAACACCGCTGGGATGATATGGCACTTGAAAAGTCCATCCTGCCTGCCCTGCCTGCACACAGGGCAACCTCTCCTTAGGAGCTTATAAGAAAATCCACTGTTGAAATAAATAACAACTCTCAACAAATGATCAAAGAAGAAATAAATCTTTTACCCTTCTAAGACTTTTTTTTTTTTTTTTTTAAATAAATAAATAAATAACACAACAAACCTGAAATCCCATTTTTTAACTGGATAACAGTTAAGAGGCTACCGGCCACCTATTTTTCTGGGAGCAACATCTGCAATGCTTGCTGCATGGATATTGGACAGACAAATGGATCTGTAGCTCTCGGGAGCGAAAGCTTTTAAAATAAAGTTTGTGTGTAGTCTCTGAAAAACATATTGTTTGGAATTTAAGTTCTAATATCTAGGAATAAACAGAGCATTAAATCAAGCAAAACTGTGACAAGGCCAATATGCACATGGATGATGCCAGCGAGGCATCTCCAGCCCTTTGTTCACAGCTTAACAAAACTGTGCCGTCACACCACTTTAGCTCAACAGTGCCTGTCGAATGGGCATCAGCAGATCAGCCAATGCCTGTCACACACCCAGCTGAAAAACTGTTTGAAAGCAAGGCTTACTTTAGCACAAGTCTGGTAGGAAAAGTGAGAGGGATTTTTAATCATCTGGTAAGGGCTACATATATAGAGAAAGATATTTCAAAGGGAGGGAATATATATATATATATATATATATAGGCAGCTCTCTTTCCCAGCAGAGCAATGCAGTTTTGCTCTTTTTTGCACCTTTAAGGAAGGAATAGGTCTGATGGTGCTGCTTGTTCCTTGTTGTGCTGCTCCCTGTCATGCTACAGAAGATTGAGAATTATTTTGAAAGCAGTAAAATTCTGTTGGGGTGGGAGGGTGTCACCAGGAATGATCCTGATTTGGCCAATAATCTATTAAAAGTTAATTTTCATGTCATTCCACTTAAAGCACACGCGCACACCCGCTATGACAGGGTATAAATGAAATAACATATTCAAGGAAATGTTTGTTTTGATTCTAATGTAATTATCATCCCAGATGAACGTCTCTCTGGGTTGAAGGGTTGGGGGTTTTTTTGAGCCCATAAAACTCGGCTTTCATTGGTATCAACAACCTTCTCCATCACTTCTCTTAACAGTGGTAGTGCAGAACCACGACCCTGCTCCACAGAGAATTGCAGCAAAAGGAGCTTGTTAGTGGCAGCAACTTCAGCTCAGCACTTTGCTCTTTGTTTTACACCTTTTCCCCACATTTTTATCTTTTTTGTTTTGCTTTGGTTTTACCCAGCCGGGTACTGGGGTTGGCTCCCAGCACTTGGATGCTCTGGGAGGAGAGAGTGGCATGGACCGGGATGGACTGGGAGGAAATGGGGGGTGCATGAGGGTAAGGGGGGAGCAAGGGGGTGGCAGCCCCGGGTGCTGAGCCCTCATCCCCTGCCTGCCCGCTCTGCTGTCAGCTCGCTGCCTGCACTTTAGCTGTCTCTTTCCCAGTCCCTACCCTGTCAGTTTCTGGCCTGCCAATTTCAACTTGAAGCTTGACTGGGCTGATTTGATGCAAATACCTCCAGGGAAAACCCTGAAACTGATGAACAGTTATGTCAAGTCGATTTTGCACCATCGGGAAAAGGTAACCTCTGCGAGAAAAAAAAAACAACAAGGTTAAAGAGACAAGGGCTTTTCACGTGTAATACCACTGCTGCACATCTCGTTCACTGTTTACCATCCCTCAGAAATTGTAACTGTCAGAATTAGTCCTAATTGCAGATGCGAAAGCTGCCATTATAATAAAAACAGAGGCAGTGCAGGCATTAAATGTAGCAGCCTAATTTGTGAGACTACTGAAAAGGTAGAGTAAATGAATATTTCATTACTTTAATTACCAGGGACTACTCTTTTCTTGCTGTCTTATGATAAGTGTTGCTGTAACTAGCAACAGCAAACATCCACTAAAACACAAAGTGCAATAATAGTACTGCTGTCAGGATCGCTGCTTTAAAATACGAGCCGGGGGGGGGGATGTTCGATAGGAGGGTGGGGGGCGGGAATATAATGGTTTATCTATTTCTTAGAGATCCGCAGGAGCAGGAGATGGAAAACCTCGTTTAACGTCAAAAAACAAAGAGGCGAGTAAACAGGTTTTAGTCAAAGAAAATAATGGCCCGGAGGAGGGGTGCGGGGTGGGATGGGGGGGTGAAGTGTGTGGGGGGGGAAGTTGAGGACACACACGAAATCCCAGAGCCATGAGGAGCGGCAGCAGCTCCGAGCCGCTTCTCCTCCTCTCCCTCCCTCCCTCTTTCCCTCCCGGGAGCAAAGTTTGGGGCTGCGGGGGCTGGAGGGGACGCCACGGGAAGGGGGGGGGGAAAGGGGGGCACACACCCCATCCTCCCAGGGGGCAGTCGGGCCGCTCCGCCGGCGGGGTCTCACCTCGCCCCCAGGAGGGGTTTGCGCGGCAGCGGCGGGTGACAGCGCCGAGCCCCCCTGCCTGTCGTGTATGTGTCCCCTCCCCGACCAAAAGATGCGGTTGTCACCTCTGCCAAGGGGCCGGGGGCGGGGGAGGATACAGGCGGCTCCGCACTCCCCTGCCTGAGCGCATCGCGCTGTGGCTCCGCACCGCTCCGCATCTCTCCGCACGGCGGTGCCGGCGTGGCCAAGAGGGGGGCGTCCGCTGCCTCGCCGCTGGGGAAGGGGTGATCCCTCGGGGGTGTGGCGGCCGTCGGGCTGTACCGGGGGTCCCTGCCCTGCTCCGCCGCCTCGGCTGCCGGGCCCGGCCCAGGGGGGGCCCCGGGGGAGGGAGTCAGCAGCATCCCGGCTTGGGGGGGTGGGGGCTGGGAGCCCTCAGGTCTTCTCCCGCCCGCCCCGACGGGGATGTCCCCATACCTTCTCCCCTCTGCTCCTCCCTGCCTATCCCCCCTCCGGTGGTATCGGTTATTGTCACCGGGTGACCGACCTCTCTTTTGGGACAAACCCCGGGCCTCCCCGGTTCCCGCCGCCCCGCACCGAGCCCTCCCCGTCGGGGTCGCTGCCCGGCGGGGCTCGGCTGCCAGCCCCGTCGGGCTCCCACCAAATGGGCTCCCGACAGACCCAGGGAAAATTTGTCAACAAATCGCAGCCACTCTGGTAATTACATTCCTGGAATCCGCAGCGATAGATGTAAAGATAAGAAGCCGCCTTGACTTTCGGCTTGGAATAACCATCCCTGTTTACAGCCACCTATTCCTCCTTCCTAACCAGTTTGCCTCCCTTCATCCCTCGACGTTTTCCACCACTGGGCTCTCCAGAAACCTACGTGCCGAGTCGCCGTGTTTTAGTCCTGTCCTCACTCCCTGTCCGAGGAGGTACAGCTCCCTCCTCGCCTTTGTGTGCCTATCATTTCCCCAACCCAACTTTCCTGTCAAAGACCCGAAAAATATGCAAGGCTTGCACTGCCGCTGAGAAGCAGGACAAAGTTTAACTTCGCTGTTGGCAGCCGGAGAATAACTCCCAGGCAGAATTCGAGAAAAAGATCTGATTTGCTGAATTCTGCTCTTTGATTTGTATTTGTATGTTATTGCTACTGCTAAAGTTGTTGCCAACCTCAATTAGATCACAAATGAGATCAGTTTAATTCAACTCCCAAACTGTGACCTGACCATGGTCTGAAAGTATTCAAAAACGCGTTTTAAGCCTTCCTTTGATTTCAAAAGGAATACTGCATGCTTGGTCATTCATACAAATAACATAAAACGTAATTATGGGATGATTTGGCAGATGACATTCCTGCCAAATGTCGCTCCATGCCAGATACTGTAATGCTATGGCTTGCTGTCCTGGTGCTTGAGCGCACAGCACCTTTGTGTAAGGTGGGAGTAAATGGGGGGTGTGTGCGATGTTGAGGTGTTTAAATGTACTCGGGGAGGCAACTGCAACAGCGGCGACCGCACGGCATGAACCACCCCCCAGTTAGAAACTGCTGTATCACTTGGAAGGGAAGTGGATCCGCACTATCAAATCACCGGGAGGCTGTGACAAAGGGAGCTTGCAGCTTGACACACGGGTAACAACATAGCAAACACCTTTAATTCTGTCATGTCTCATACCCTTTGCTTTCTCACACATTTGTGGCTGCTCTAACATTGACACCTACACTTTAAAAAAATAAAAAATAAAAAATGAAAAAGAAGAAGAAGGAAAAAGAACCGTCGACATCAAACCCCCCCAAATGAAGCACTCTTACTAAAAAAAAACCAAAACCAAAAAAACACCTGTAAAGTCATCCTGCTGCCCATCAAAAATAATTAACTTCTTAAGTGCTTCTTCTAATGGCTCAGAAAAGAGGAGGAAACAGCTTTCTTACCAAGAAAAAAGTTCACTTTTGGGAACGTGAAGCCCCTAGAAAGCTGCTGGCTTCCCTTCACACCAGAGGGAGCGGGCAGCCACTCGTACAGGTTTCCAACTTCTCAGCTATTTTACTGCTGGAATGCAAAACCTAAATTGACTTTCCTCTCTTAGCAATGCTTCAGAGCTTTCCTGGAGAGTTTGGGGGATATGTTAGATACGTGGGGGTAGATCAAGAGTGCGTGTGTGGGTACACATACACGTGAAGATAACCCCTCACTGACGGAGGAGGCTTTCCTGGAGATGTCTTGCAGTTCTTCCCAGCCCTACATCTGATGGATTGACCCCAAAAAGCTTCACCTGCCACCAAATAAAAGATGAGTCAGGTTGAACAGCTGCTGTGGCTTCAGCAGTGCCACCACTTTGCCTGTGTCCCCACTCAATTCTCCCCTCTGCCAAGGCCCAGTACCTGCAGGGCTTCCACTGAGAAGGCCTTGGAGCCCACAAGGAGTTAAGGCTCTTTCCAACATTACTGGGTAGGTTAATATCACAGCTGCTTGGTAAAGCATTATCCAGCACCTCACTTAACAAAAGCCTGCTTTTGCAAACAGACTTCTACTTTTCCCCAAGTGTCCAAAGGTGTTTACTGAAGTAAATCTGCCTAAATCCTCCATTGCTTGGGTCATGGGGGTGGTTAGGAGGGTGGAAGGTGTAGAGATAATCTCTTTTTGTAAATTCTGTAAATCTTCTGGGAAAAAATCAGGAATCTGTGTCACATGCTTCTGTTCAACTGGTAACATCTCGGTTAGTGTGCTCCTTATGAGTGAAATCTGCCATAGCAGCTACAGGAAAATAAGACATCCCTCCCTCTCCTCATTGTTCAAACTGTTCTTTTCCTCTCAAAGCTGCTTTAGCACATTTAATCTATTTGCTGATGGGGTGGGGGGGGAAATTTAAAAAATAATTAAAAACACCAAACATGTTAGGATCTTTAAAGTGGTTTCTGAAAATAAATAAATAAATAAATGAATAAACATGACAGTTTGGTCGGCAGGAGATAGTCTAGTTGAAAACTTGTCACTTGAGATTTCTTGCACTACCCCGGTTATTCCAACACCAGCAACTGCATATTACTTTTACATGTTGCAAATAGAGGCAAACAACACAAGAAATTTTGACAGCTCTGCCTGAAAGGGCTTAAATACTTCTCAGTAAGCAGGAACCAGTTATAAATAAATCTCCTCTTGGTGAGAAAAAAGTGGCTACGACCAAAGACCTCAACATTATTATTTTCTTTTCTTTTTTTTTTTTTTTTTTAACTGATTAAAGCGCAGCAGAGCTTCTGATGAACAAGGAAACAGGCAAATCTTGGGGCAGGGAGTGTGTGAAAGGGGGAGACACAGCCAGAAAATGTACATAAACGTGAGTTCGAAACCCCACGAGGGAGCCCAGCTATAGAAACTTCCCCAAATCTCGCCTTCCTCCTCCTCCGTGCGCACTTTCTGGTGCCGCTGAGGATTTGCTGAGTCGCTGCTTTTCCCCGTTGGGTCGGGACAGGCCGGGCCGGTCGCCAGCTCAAGGCCACCCCCGCGGTCCCCCCCCCCCCTCCTCCTTCTCCCCAGCCTGGGGCCACCCTCGTCACCTCCAGCCCAGGGCCAACCCGCAGCATCGCCACCGCTCCCGGCCCTGCCAGGAGCGAAATCAGCCAAGCCGACCCTTCCCCAGAAAAAAAAAAAAAAAAAAAATTAAAAAAAAGAATTAAAAATAGACATTTCCATTGAGGTAAGGGCGATTTTTCACCGCTGATCTGCTCGCCGGTGGTGGCCAAGCCTGCCTCACCCCCAGCCACCCCCGCTCCCCAAGGTCATGGTGAGTAAACAATAATAGTAATTAAAACAAAATAATAGGCAGCAGTCAAGAGCTGAGAGTACACACACCTGACCCTAACTATAACAGACTTCTCAGAGTAGAATTTGATCCCTCTCTGACACTTTCTACCTCAAGTGTTAGAGCGAGTGGCCATGAATAGTACAGGCATGCCATCTTGTAACACTATCTGCCTGTCAGAAGAGCCAAGGCTGGGTAGAGCAGGATCTATATAAGGCTTGTAACTAGGGGAAGCCCAACAAACAGCTACAAACACCTAAGTTATTTTACTCAGCCTCCACCCTTCTGCTTTTTCCCCCCTTCTTCTCACTCTCTCTCTCCTTTTTTTTTTTTTTTTTTTTTTTTTTTTCTTTTCATCTTGGCTTTCTGTTGCAGAATGCAAATGTAGCCTGCCGGCGGTGAATGGGCTGAATTGTGATTAAGAAGAAGAAGAGCTCCTTTCTTTGTTCTCCCCTCAGGGGATGTTTACTGGGAGAGACACAGCGGATCAGATATGAAAGGCATTCAGGTCAGCATTGATGTGAGCGAAAGTGAAATCATACCTAAGGCATTCAAAAGACCGCCGTGTCAGGGGTTCAGCTAACGGTGCATCTACTGTGTGTGTCTTCCCTGTTAGGCACGAAAAAAAAAAATAAAAAAAAAAAAAAAGAGGAAAAAAATCTCCCCACAAACAGAGGCATTTTTTTTAAATAATAATAAAAAAATGCAACAACCACAAATAATTATATAGAGAGTGGAACAACAAGCAACAACAAAAAAAGTTTTCCCTCGCTTCACCTCCCGAGCAGAAGCTACAGGACTACTTAGTGCTCTTTTCCCTTCTGGATCACGGACGGAACAGGTCAACTTGTATTAATTGTAGCTGTTGAGACTAGAGTCGATTTTGAGGGGGTTAAATGACCTATTCTGAAACGTGCACCGTTATTTTCAGGCATACCTATAGGTACTATCTCTACATATACCCGACCGGGGCACTCATAGGTGTGTGCACATGTCCCCATACAGATGAGTGTCAGTGTATTTACTGCCAGCAGTATTTAGTTGGATCCGAAAGGCGAGCAATCGTTCCTTGCCTCCCTCAGAAGCAACTTCAATGATAAAGGCCAGCGTGGCATATCACACCAGCCCAGCACACCTTAAAAAAGTCATCTCTTCCTGACTTGGAAACTCCTAGAAACACTTTGCTGAAAGCTCACAGTGCGAGAGGACGGCAACTGCAGGCGTGAGAAGTTGGTCCACAGCTATTTGAGTTAAACTGCTGCAAGAATTCTGAGCACTGTCGGGTTTTTCATTAAAAATGCTTGATGAAGAAGTCTTTGGCTCTAACTTTTTTTTTTCTTTACGTGTATACTTCTCACAGCCTAAATTTTCTCGCAATAGACTTTCCAACTGGTTAACTGAGGCTGTTGGCTTAAACAGAGATATGTAGAGAAAAAAATCGCAAATTACAGTTAAGCATAGAAAGAGTTAGGAGGTGGCTGCATTTACAGAGGCTGAGATGAAAATGAAAACGAGAAAACCCTTTTAAAAAGCCTCCAAAAAAAAATTAAGGGACGGGACTGGATGCCGTCTGCAGTAACCATCCCCACTATTCTGCATTGGTTTCCACTTTCAGAACCTTAGTTAGAATATATTGTTTGCCTAATGCTCACATCTGCTTTAATGGTGACGTTTAATTCTGAAATATTTTCAACTAGTGTTTCTGCATCACAGATTTCTCTCCTTTTTCTCTATACTCTAAAAAGACAACTAAAGAGCAATCAAAAAGGTGTCTGACTTGGCCATTCAGACAATTGCACCCTTGTGGGAATGCTGGAATGAATGGTACAGTGGACACCCCAGCACTATTGACGTTATAAACATGTAAATGAAACACATTAGGGCAGACAATCAATTGTCTGTGAGCACTGCAAACCTGCACTCCCTTTCTATGTGACAGGCACAAAATAGTGTCTACCTTGGGAAGCCCTGGGCTTGGAGAAAAAAAAGGACAAAGAGTTCTCTTTCACAGAGGAGAAAATGCACCTTAAAAGCACTGGGATAATGCAGATGCCAAAAACTGTTGTGAGGCGAAGAATTTCCTATTTCTTGGAATGAATGTGGGGCTGCTGTAAAAGAATCAACACCCTTCTTTCCACTCTAAAGGGAGACGCACATTTTTTCTTAGGGAGTACTCCCAGTCTGTCCTGAGAGTCAGTCTTCCAGATATTTTCCCTACCTTGGGCAGTTGGCTATGTATAATTACCGATAATTAACCTGTAATGGTTTCCTGATTATTTTTTTTCCCTGTTCAAACATGGCTTTTTCAGGCATCAAATGTGTTCTCTTACAGCAATTAGAAATTCTCCCCAAAAAAAGTTTCCTTGCGAAGCATGTGCAAGAAGCAAAAATCAGGCAGTACCGAATGGTCACAAATGGCAAACAGTAAATCAGGCACTAATCTCCAAATTCGCTGGGTTTCTCGAAACTCAGAATAAATAAAAAGAAAAAAAAAATAGATCAGCCTTGACACAGAAAACAACCTCCTCTGCTCTTGTCACAGCTCAGTCTGGCCATGAATCTGCACCGAGAAAATGTAGCTAGAGAATCATTACGCCCTGGTCACTCGCATTTATTGCATTAATTTTTAATACCTATCTCCAGGTGCTTTTTTTTTTTGCTTTGTTTTTTTTTTTTCCTAGAGGCAAGTACATTTGTCTCCCTACCCAAGAACCAACTCTGGAAGTAATCTCCTCGCAACGGATTCCCAGCCCTGCAGAGCTCCCCGGGAAAAGGAGCACTCTCAGATGCCCGCTCTGCCTTCTGCCACCTGAATTTCACAAAAAGCAGCTTTCTTCCTCACACCCCAGCCTCAGTCTAGCTACCTCCAAACTTCTCCAGGCAGGCAAGACAAGCCTCACTTCCCACTCACTAAAGGCAGCAGGCAGGCTTGCTTTTATTTTTTTATTTATTTATTCTTCCTCCCCCCACTCCCCTCCTCTCTCTCTTTTTCAAGTGGGAAGTGTGGTTGTTTTGTTTTTTTTTTTCCCCTTCCCCAGCATCCCCGAAAGGAGGGTGGGTGGGTATCTTTTTGGGAAAAGCTCTGAGCGAGTATAATCGTGGCTGCTTGTTTGGTCTGTGCTCTCCCTCGGCTCAGACGCCCTGAAAGCATTGAACTTTCTCCCTTTTCTTTACAACTGGAAGCGAGATGGCAAAGGAATCAAAGAGCGCTGTTTACTGAAACTTTGGACTAAATGAGGTCCAACTCTACCCCCTCCCCCCTTCCTCTCTTTCCTGGGGATTTTAATTTTTTTATTGTTATTATGATTTTTGAGGAGGGGGGAGAAGAAAAGGAGGAGGGAAAATATATATATATACATCTAGCAACCACTCAGCAAACGCCAAACCACAAGAAGAAGGAGAGAGGAGGCTCAGCAGCAGTGGCACGGCAGGGCAATCAGCCGGCCGGACAGCGGTTCCCCCGCTCCTCACCGCTCCGCACCGCACCGGCCGCCAGCGCTGCCCCCGCCTCCGTGGGGCGCCCGTGCGGAGCGGGGCGGTAACGGGGGGTTCGCTGCCCTGTCCTCCTCCTCCTCCTTCTCCTTCTCTGCCGCGACTTCTCTCCCGAGTGAAAGTGCCGCGAAGTGAGTCAGGCGCTGGGAATCATCTGACTGAACTTCCCAGAGCTCCGCCGCATTCCTGGGCTGCCGCTCCGCGCACCTCCCGCCCCCCACTCCCTCCTCTCCTTTCCTCTCCTCTCCCCCCCCCCGCCCGCCCGGCTTTCGGGGTCCTCTCCTTCCCATCCTCCCTCCTGCTTTCCCCCCACCCCTCCCGGAGCGGGGAGGAGGGGGGGAGCTCACCCCTCATTGATTTCCATCTCTCCTCTCTCTCACACACACACACCCCCTCCGCCTCCTCCTCCGCACACCTCTCCAGCAGCTCGGATCAACCCCGTTATCTTGGAAAACCCCGAGCTTCCCTCCTTTCTACTCTCTTTAGCTCCGCCGTCATGTTCTCCAGCCCCGTTATCTAACCCCGAGCCGTGCCCAGCTCCGCACATACGCAGGGACACGCACACAGGCGCGGAGCCCACTCAGGCATTAGTTGGATTATGCTGGTTTGTCCCCGTCTGTAATTCGTATGTGATTACTCTCACACTCCCCCCAAGCTTCCCTGATGACCATCTATTTTTCCTTTTTTTCCTTTTTTTTTTTCTTCTAAAAATTTCTTTTAGTGGCTCTTTAATTTTATTTTGGTTCTGCTGCGTTTCTAAGGAATTTCTGCCTTATTTCGATAAGCATCACCGTTTCTGGTGTTATCAGCAAAGACACAAGCTCAGAAGTGACATCTTTTCCACGAATCCAGGAAAGAAGAAAAATCCACTCAGTCCAGATAAATCCTGGGCAATTCCCAACGGGAAAGGCATTGGATACGTGCTTGACGAGAGAGAGAGAAAATGAAAAAAAAAAAAAAAAAAAGGAAAAAAAAAGCTCTTACTAAACCTACTCTCGCTCGTCTACCTGCTTCTCAGAAGCAGGACATTTCTCACTCAGAAATGAATGAAAGAAACAAATTGTGGAGCACAATAGGGAAAAGAGTAGACGGACAGAAAGTGGAGAATTATTTTTCCCCCTGTCTTGACCAGAGCAAGACACTGAAGGGAGAACTTAGACCTTCACCTAACCAAGCGCACACACTTGAAGTTTCTAAGGTCTTTTAAGTGGTTACCTTAAAAATCGCCAATTAAACTTTCGGCTCCCAAGTGTGGTGGTTTCCCAAGTTAGTGCAGGTCCCTGAAAACACACTTTGTGCCATGGCAGCAACAAGAATCTGTGCCACCCCGGGCCATCCATGTGCCCAAAGACTGGGCTGCAAGAACACTAAGCTGCAATCCCTGAGTCCTGGGCGAACAGTGGCATCCAGCTTTTTATTTCAGGGGTGCTTTGGGGTTTTATTTTGGCGACTTAAATCGTGTTGAGAAAATATGAAACACGTAGACGCATCCCTCCTCACAGAGCATGTGATGGGTTTAACACGCTAAACTAATAATCTTGTATGAAAAAGGAAGGAGGCTGAAGAAGAAGAATAAAACCCCCTCAAACACTCAGAATATTCTTTACTGCAAAAGAGCACTTCTGGGTGCGTTGCTTTAAATCTCATTCTCTTTTTCTCTCAAAAATGACTGTTTAACATAAGAAAAAAGGCTACTTGACACAAAGCTTTTGTTATCCAGTTGATCAGCAACGTGCTTTAGATACTTGTAAGGGGAAAAAAGCCCCACAACAGACATTGATTTTAGAAAATCAATAACCAACATTTAATAAAAAGAACAGAGGAAACACAAGAGAGGAGAGGGAAACATTACGTGTAATTTTAATGTCTACTAAATTACCCAGAGATGAGGGGAAGGGGAGGTCTCCTCTGTGAGGACCACCTTAAATAATGACAGACACAAGAGTAAAGGGTGGCGGTGGAGGGGGAGAGACTTAAAAAAAGATAACAAGGAACGGATCCTTGGGAAGCTGCTCGGAATATATTATTTTAGTTGAGGTTTTTTTGTAATACTAAGCCAAGCAAATAGATCAAAGACAACACAAAGGGAAAAGCCAGTGTAACATAACGAACAGTTTCTGACTAAAATTCCTCTATCACTCCCCCATATGGCTCGACGCCTCCACCACAACAAGAAAAAGACACACACACACTCACACACACTCACAACCTAGAGGGGGGGTGGGGGGGGTGGCAGGATCATTTGTTTCTAATCAACATTCTCTTGTCTTTGTGTTTTTTGTTGTTGTTGTTATGTCCGTCCGTCCGTCCCCCCTCCTTAACTCTTCTTCCCCCCCCCCCCCCCAAACCTCCACCTCTCCACTTAAATGAAGTAGCTGAGCTATAAGCGCATGGGTTCAGGTTCACACAAATATCTTCCTTCCTCCTGCTCCTCGAGAGGAAAGTTGTTGAAAAGTGGGGCCGGGATGGCCAGGAGAGGGGCTGCGGGTAGGAAGGGGGAGGCTGGCGGGAAGGGGGGGTTGGGGAGGGGGGGGAGAGTGATGGGAGAGAGACTATCAGCCGGAGGAGAAAGGAAGAAACTAAGGGAGGGACGGGGGAGAGACGGAGAAAGAGAGACCCACACCAGTGAAAGCTGCCAAATGTGAAATCAGCCTCAGAACACCGCGTCCCATTGAGCCCCGGCCCTCCGCGCCCGGCGGAGAGGGCAACTCTGAACAATTGGGCACCAAAACTCATTAGGATTATTAATTATTAGGGAGGAGGAAGTTTCATTTTCGACTCCCTAACAGTAATAATAATTATTATTATTAATAATAATAATAATAAAAAACCCACACACACACCCGGAGAGAGAGCCGCTCACTCGGTGCCAGCCTGCCTCGGGGTTCTCACGCTGCCGGGTTTTTTCCCAGGGCCGTCTGTCCTTCCTCCGCCCGCCCCGTTCCGCGCCGCTCCGCGCCTCTTTCCCCCTCCTCTTCCTCCTCACCCTGCTCCGCGCTTCTCCGCTCCCCGACCCTGACATCTCCCAGCTTCCCAACCCCCTGAGGCAGCGGTGGCCGAACCGGGGCCACCACCGCTCTCGGGGCAGCGGCCCGCTCGCTCCGCGCCCGCGCAACAAACTTTGGGGCGGCGGCACTCTGCTATACACACACACACACACCCCAACACACAGACGGACACAAACCCTTTCTCCTCTTTACACATATACCACACGCACACACACTCCGCCGGCGCTCCGCAGCCGCGCAGCCTCCGCGGGACGGCTCCGCGCCACGCAGGGAGGCTCAGGGCGCTCAGCCCCGCTGTCTCCCAGGCGGGAGCCGTCTCTTCCCCCCCCTCCGCCTTACTCCATTCTCCCTCCCCGTCCTACAACCGGCTTCCCCCCCCACCCCCTCTCCTCCTCCTCTTCCCTTCCCGCCCCCCCCCTTCCCCGTTCTCCGCGGCGGAACCGGCCGGAAAAAGTTTTGTTGGGGGGGTGGGAAGAGGGGGGTGAGGAGGGGGGGGGTTCGGCTTACCGTTTTTCCTCCGGGGGTTGGCTTGTTTTCGCCTCTTACACCTGGGGCCATCCGCCATGATCTGCTGCTTCATTGATAAGAGTGGATCAGATGGCAGCAGTTCGCATGGACTCCCCGACTCCCCTGATTCAGCAGCACGCAGGCTCTATGTAACAACCAAACACAGCGACAATGTGGGCATCGGGATGTCCCATTTAAACGCAGGGCGCCAAAGGGGACCCGAATTTACACCCGAAAAAGAACCCATCCACGCACAAGGCGGAGGGGTGGGTGGGTGTGTGTGTGGATGTGTTTGCTCCTTGCCCGGGGCGGCGGGGGGGGGGGATTTGAAGAAGGGGGGGGAGGAGGAGGAAGAGGAGGGAAAGGGGGGGGGGGTGTGGGATGCAGACAGAGAGGGCTCCCCCCTCTCTCCCCAGCCGGGCAGATTGCTTCTTTATAATTTATTTATTTATTTTTGGGGGCTCTCTCTCTCTCTCTCTGTGAGTGTGTGTGTGTGTGTCTGCCTCAGCCTCTGTGTGTGTGTGTGTGTGTGTCTCCCTCCCTGTGTGTGTGTGTATTGCACCAGCAAAGCAGATCAGAGAGAGACAAGAATTACATCTCAAATGAGTCATAACTCATGACCGTATGAGGGAATGCACAGCTTTTACAGTAGGCTGTTTGACTCAATGCTAGGCGGACCATTTCCTCATAAAAGTACTTTAATTTGACACTAGAACTTCTTTTCGCCTCAAACGCTTACCCTGCTCTCCTCTTTCTCCTGACTTTATTTCTTTTTTGCTTTCCAGCCTCTCTCCCCCCCCGCCTCCAAAGTGCACTCCAGCAAAGTGATAAGAGAAGGAAACATGGCTCTCCCCTGTCCTTTTGGGGTAAAGCACAGCACGGAGACCTCCCCCTCCCCCTAACAACGAGGAGTGTAATTATAAACCTCTGTCACCTTTTTAGTCAGTTTGACAATATTCAGGGTTTCCCCTGCCCCTTACTTAAACAAAGCTTCACAGTGTCATTTTTTTTTTCCTTCCCAGAAAAGAAACAGAAATCAAAACTACCGCTGTCAGAGTTTTCAGGCTCTCGGTTGGTTTTTTCTTTTTTGTTTGTTTGTTTGTTTGTTTTTGTTTGTTTGGATTTTTAATATTAGTTTTGGTGGGGTTCTTTTTTTTTTTTTTTTTTTTAAACTTGTAAACTTTTGGACCTACTGTGTGTGCCTGTGTTCTAGGGCTGTGCAGGAGGCTCTATCTGTCAAAGGGAGAGGGCAGGAGCATTTGGTTTGCTGCAAGAACGCTCCTCAGTCCATCTCGAAGAAGATGCTGTAGCTTTAAAGATGCTTTGACTTGAGGATTAGTTTAAACAGGGGGCTATAAAAGATGTAACAGATGCAAACTGTAAAACAAGGGCAATTAACCCTTGCTCTCCTGAGCAGGATCCCCCCTCGCCTTCGCATCTATTGTCTTCTCCTGCTCTGGGAGTTTTGCACAAAACTAAAAAATTATTACCTGCCTCAACAATCTTTTTTTTTCTTTTCTTTTCTTTTTTCTTTTTTTTTTTCATCAAAGTGCTGTGGATTGTGTTTTGAGGGCTTTTTTTTTGATTGTTTAATTTTTTTCTGTTTTCTCTCTCTCTCTTTTTTTCCCCCCCCCCCCCCCTTTCCTTCCCTTGTGTCTCTTCACTTTGCTGGAGCTTCACACCAGGACTGAGCAGTGAAGTGTTTTGCTGCTAGGTCTTTTTATTCTGCCTGAACTCTCTTTTCAGACACTTGCGGTTACAAAACCTGCTTGGCAAATAATAATTTAAAAAAATTTTTTTAAAATTAAATCTCCCAGCAGGTAAGAGGATGGGAATATTGAGAATATTAAGAATGTGTGTACGGGGTCAGCGTGTTTACTCACACTCTCTTGCATGGGATTCCGCCTGGACAGAGTGAATTGGTGGCTCTGTGGATGTATGTGTCTGAGGAAGGAAGAGGCTGAGAAATGTGCTAAAAACTTTAGAATTTGCCAGTTATTCCCCATCCTGGAGTGGGCACCGGTGGCATCACCGTGGCAGATCAACCAGGAGATGTAGCGGAGAGGGGAGGATAGGAACTGAGGCAAGCCCGGACCCTCAGCCTGCCTCGGCAATTGGCGTTTTAATGCAAAACCACCAATGGTGAATTGTTTTAAATGTGTTTCATTACCTTCCCTGCCCTTCAGCCTCCCTCAGAAAGTTGTCAATAATTTTAAACCTCCAGATCTCGAGAAGACTTTTCTTCCCAGAGGACTGGCTAGCTTTTAAACACATCTCTATGCATGTATTTGCTTTTTGGTAAACGACTTCTAAGTTCCAGTCAGTACTTTCACTTCTTGCTTTAGGATTCCAGAAGCTAAGGTGTTACTTCACAAAATAAAATAAAGAAATGAAACTAACTAAGCAGACAGAACAGCAAAAACTTTCTGGTTGGGGAAACACATCCTTGGCCGGGGAGCCCTGCCCGGGGCTAGGGCTCCAGCGGTGCCCGGCCAGGCTGGCTCTGCAGGCTCAAGGCTTGCAAAGCATTAACAGGTACCTGCAACTTTCCGAGCTAAGATGTGAAACCTGAATCTAAAAAAAAAAAAAAAAGAAAAAAAAAGAAAAAAAAAGAAAGAAAGAAAAGAAAAAAAGAGCAGGAGGTGGGTGGGGGATTTCTATATTTTTGTCTTTATTTTTTAATTTTTTTATTTTTTTTTTTCTCAAGGACGAAGTCCGTTCCTCACACGAAAACTTTTGCTGCTGCCTTGTAAAAAGCAACTCCCGTACCTGGATGACAGGTAAGGGGAGCAGGGGTGGTAGTGGCACAGCCCTGAGCGCCCTGAAACTGCTCACCCCTTCCCGGAGCGACGCCGAAGTGACTTCAGGTTTCGGTTCAAAAATTAAAAAAAACACACCAAGAAAGAGAGAGAAAGATATTTTTCGCCCCATGTATAAACAAGCCAAAAAGAAGACGAGACGGTTAAAAATAAAATACTATCGAAATTAAATAAGCCCGCTAAAGCGTGAGGTAGTGTGAGGGGAAAAAAAAAAAAAAAAAAAAAAAAAAAAGGAGTGAGAGAGAGAGAAGGGGAGGGAAAAAAGAAAAGGGGAAAAAAAAAAAAAAGGAGAGAAAATAGAATTAAATTCCAAACCTACCTGCGAAGTCTTGTTTGTAGTTTTGGCCAGAAATGGTGAGAAGAAAAAGCATGAAGAAGCCGCGAAGTGGAGGAGAAAAGGTGAAGGGAGATGCAGCTCCTGGAGAAATTGTAAAAAAGCCTTGCAAAGAGTTGTCGGAAGGACCGTTATTCCTGCTGGGCAGGTTAGGACTGATCTCTTTCTGCCACTCCAGGAAACACAAACCTGGGGACGGACTGACGTGTTACGCCTCTTCTAATGACATTTTTTTCTTTTTCTTTTCTGTAGGAGCGAGAGGAGAGACCCTGAAACACACGCCACCTATCTTTGTGGGGAGGGATAATTGAAGAGCACCAAACGTGAGCATCATGTGGAAACGTGATCGCCAAGTTTCTCTCTGGGAAAGGATCTGGGATAGATTATACCTTGAAGTCTCCGCGAACGCTTTAGCGGCAGAAATGCAATTCCACCTCCCTCCCGCCCGCCCCCCCGCCCCGCGCCCGCCCCCGCCCCGTCGCTCCGCGCCTCTCCTCGCCTCTACGCACCGCTCCGTCGCTTTCAACCAGCCGCGTAGCTCCGCGGAAACTCACCGCGCCCCGGCACCGCATGCCCCACGCTGGGGGGGCTGTAGCCTTTGCCCCCGGCCCCAACTGCATCCTTCCCCCCCTCCCATCCCCTGGGGTTCATCCCTGTCGCCGTCGTCCCCCCCTCGTGGCTCATCCCTGCTCCCCACCCGAGGCTCATCCCCTCTCCCCTCTGCCTGCACCCTGCTCCCCCCGCGCCCCCGAATGCATCTTCTGCCTTCCTACCCCTCCGGGGTACGTCTCTTACCCCCCCCCCCCCCCCCCCCCCCCTTCTTTTCCCCCCCCCCTTCCTCTCCTGCATCCCTTTCCCTCCCCCCGGCGGGATCCCCCGCCCTCAGGCGAGATCTGTGCCGGATCCCCCCCCACCCCCCGTCTCGGCAGGATCCCTCCGGATCCCCTGCCCCCGGGCTGGATCCCTGCCGGTCGTGTGCGTGTCGTCGTCCCCCCCCCCCAACCCCATCCCCTGGCGGGATCCCCCCCGTGGAGCCGGCCGGGGGCCTCATCCTGCTCCCGGAGCCCAGCACCGTCCCGGCTCCCAGCCCTTCTCCCAGCTCTCGGCTTTTACGGAGGGGGAAGAAAACTTACCCTAACATCGAGCCTAGAAACTAAACTCTTGTTTGGGCACAGCTCGTTTTATTTTTATCCTGAAAGCGTTTCTTTTGGGGGCATTTTTATTTTAATATTTATTTATTTATTTATTTCCCCTTTCATTTCAGCGCACATCCAGGTTATTTGAATAGTCAGCTAAATCTGATGAAAAAAAATATACATAACAAAAAAAAAACACCAAAAAACAAAACAACCCAACAACCCAAACGCGCTGAGATCTTCCAGCCTCTCTGTTTTGTTCACAGATATGGATCAGGGGTGAGCTGGGCTCTTCCTGGCTCTGCTCTCCCTTGGAAGTAGCTGGATGGGCAGAGAGACAGAGCGGACGGGTAACGCGTGGGACTGAACTTCAGGGAGGTTACAAGTTTTTCACCTTTTTCAAGTATTAAAATTAAAATAAAATTACATCTAGAAAAAAAAAAAAAGGGTGAGGAAAAAAAAAAAAAAAGAAAGAAACCCAGACTCCACCTTTGCACTGAAGGGATTGGTTATGCAAATATGGAAGGGGTTTCCTGGCAAATACAGCTTTCTACTGTATGGTTAATTAAATCATCACTCAAAAGCCTTCCAATGTGACGCTTCTGTCGTAATCCAATCAGGTTACGTAGGTCCTAAACAAGAAAGATATTTTCCACATCTGGAAGTCAGCAATTTAGCAAGTACTGCACATTATTAACCAATTCAGAGCCCACTTCCCAGGGGGGTTTATTTTATTTATTTATTTATTTATTTATTTATTTTTATTTCTTTTTAAAGTTTAAGCGTTCTTAACCAATGCTGTTCTGGTAATCAAAAAGCTGGTTTCCACTGCGCGTAATTGAAAAGTAATCTCGAAGTAAGTCAAGGCAGCCCGAGCTGGGGATGCTGAGCTTTCGAAAGCGTTTATCTGCAAAAGAAGGGGCTGCTGGGGCTGAACCTCTTACCCGCCCCTGCCCAGCTCCCAGCACAACCCGCAGCCGTTCCTTCCTCTCAAAAAAAAAAAAAAAAAAAAAAAAAAGCTCGAGATAATCTCAGCGCCAAGAGAAAAACTTCACATCTTGCCTCCTTTCCGAAGGTAAACGTGGGGCTGTGTTCAAGAGCTGCGGAACATTTTCCCTCCTTTGACAAGAGTTAAATCTATTACACCATTTCTTTTTTTTATTTTATTTCTTTTCTTTTTTTTTTCTTCTTTTTTTTTTTTCCTTTTTCTTCTTTTTCCTTTCTTTTTTTTTTTTTTTTTTTTTTTTTCCCTCCCCCTCTCGAAGGAAACCGAACCAAATGGGACACTGATCCCACACTACACTTCTACTTAGATGAACGCTAACATAAACTGCTCTTGAACTGTGCGGTGACTGTGTGCCTACAGCAAGAGCTGGAGTGTGAGCAAGAGGCACCAGCGGCTGCACTCCCAAATCCTCCCGATCAGAAAACACCTTCCTGATGGTTAAACAGCGCAAAAGGAAGGAAGGGGATCCCCCCCTCACCCACCCTCCCTCACTGTGTCTTTGCACCTCATCAGACCTCGGGAATTGTGACCATTCTTTTGCTCACTGGGACAGCAGCGGCTGTCCCCGAGCAGCGCAGGGCAGCGCAGGGAGGGGGCTCCTGGTAGGGAAAGGTTGGGGGTGAAGAGCGGGGGTGTCTTAGAGAAACCACCACAACCTCCCCCCTCACCACCATCACCACCTCCGCTCGGCCCCTGCTCCATCCCGGAGCTGCAGGTCCGGGAGCCGCAGGCGGAGAGGGTGGAGTGGGGGGGATGTGTGCAGCCTGCGCGCTGCCTGCGCGGGGTGCCGCGGAGGCCCTGGCCTCTCCGGAGGGAGGGAGCGCAAGGGCTGCCAGACACGGAGCAGCTTAAAGCAACTCTGCTGCAGACCCGGCGGGCTGCTGCTGCCGAAACTCGTAATTATGCGAAGGTGAGAACAAGCTCCTCTAATATATATATTTTTTATATTATTCCTATTATTTTTATATCTTTTTTTTTTCCCCGGTATGAGTTACCTTGACTCTCCTAAAAGTTTTGTTGCCACTATTCACTAAACGCCAACATCATCTTCCTGCAGGATGCACGATTTGTCCGTGCCCAAAGGTACCTGTAGCTGCAGAGACAGATCACACATGTACAAAGTGATGATATCTTAATGAAATATACAGCGCAGAGCAATATATACTGAAATCAGATTCAAGTATTATTAATTTGAATTAGATCCTCTCAGATGCAGAAGGCGCTGCCTATAAATCAAGGGCAGTTCTGGCAATTCCTTAAAGGGCTAAACTGAATTTAGATGCATATGATAAAAAGAAAGAAAAAGGAAAAGAAAAAAAAAAAAAAGAAAAAAGAAAAGTGAATGCTAATTACTGACTCTCTCGACTTTCACATTTTATAGGAGAAAAAAGGATGAAATAAACCCCGACCAACAAGTTCTCAGAATTAATTCATCCCGTTACAAATGCCTTCCATACTGTTCATACATTCCCAGATTACAAAACGAGAGGATGAAGCAGAGATTAAGAGAAGCTGCAGCCTAACCTGCCATGGGCAGGGCTGCCTTCCATGTTATATCATTAAAATATCTATCTGCAGCCACATTAAAAAAAAAAAAAATCCAAAAAAAAACCCCCAAACAACAACAAACCCTCAGACCGTGTGATGATGCTCGAGGGGTTTAAGGAACATGTTGGTATTGTTAGATAATCCCTATTCATAATTTTGCAGGCTTTTCTTCCAGCTCTCAATCTCACCGTTCCTCCAGCTCTGAAGTGCCTCAGCAGGGCTTGCATCGGCACGATAAACTGCCCTGATCTTTGCAGGAGTGGCAGAGCACCCAACCTTATTAGATGTTATTTTAAGGTGTGGTGTGAAGCTGTGGGTTTGCTGTTTTTTGTTTGTTTATTTTATTTTATTTTGTTATTGTTGTTGTTTGGTTTGGTTTGTTTAAAATTTTTAGACACCACCGGACGTCAACATTTAGCAGTCAGCTAAACCCTTCTGAGATGGATTTTAACCTTAATCCAGGAGATGATGATTTCCTGCCCTGCTCTGAACTAAGAACAGCCACACAGCTTCTTTAGGAGATGGAAATACTGACAGCCTGGAGATCCTGCCTTTCGTTCTTGGGGTGGTGCTGCCAGCCCAGCTCCCAGCATCTCCTGCCTCCCCTTCAACCCAGGCTCCCTTTCAGCATCCCCCCCCAAAACCCTACCTCTTGTTCTATTTTAAACTTTTGCAAACATGACTCTCCCTCACCCCATTAGTTTAAAACAAACCAAACCCCAAATTTCCTCGTGAACCCCAGCTTTCTCCTTGTGTAAAGCACCCGGTGCTGTGGTTTGGAGATGGTTTTAGGGGCAGTTTTCTGGGTGCAGGTTTTGCTCCTTTTCCTCAGGTTTTCCAGTGTGGAAACACAGGGAGGTGAGTGTGTGGGGGTAGATGGGTGGTCCTGATGCAAACCTGTCTGAGTGATGCCATGGGTGATGCTGCCTCCTCCTCAGTGGGTTTCCTGTTGTGCTCCCAAACCCATCGTGGTGGAGATAACCCCCATGGAGATAACCCCCAGGGGGGTTACTCCCAGGGAGGTGACCCCATGTCCCCCCCATCCTCAAGTGGGAATGTAGCTGCTTCCAGGGACTCGTTACCATGAGAAAGGGACTGTTCAGGAAGAGGTTCTCCCTGATGCCCCCCAACACCCAGGTGAGATGGGCAGGGGACCAGCCACCAAGGGGAGGACTGCAGGGCACAGGCCTTGGAGGAGCTCAGCCTTCTGCTGAGACCTTCTGCTATCGTGGCTTTGTGGGGACATGGTGATACAGGCTGGTGGGATGGTTCATGACCTTGTTTATTTTGGTGTGCTTGCTTTTTCCTGGATCTGTAGCCAGGAGATCATTTTCTTGCCCACATGGAAGGAGGAAAATCAGAGGGACAGCAGCAAAGTCTCTCTAGTTGGTAGGTTTCAACAAATACACTTTGGAGGCTGGTGAAGATGGGGGTTTAACACCTCTAAAACCACAAGAACTGCTTTTACTTCAGGCCCTCCATAGCCAGGGCTCTCCAGTATTTTCAAGGGCAGGCTGGATGGGACTCTGAGCAATTTGGTCTAGATGATGTCCCTGCTTACTGCAGGAGGACTGGACTAGATGACCTTTCAAGGCCTCTTCCAACCCAAAGTGTTCCATAAATATTTTCCCCAAAGAGTGAAACACTTCCTGCAGGAGGGATTAAACATCTCTGTGTAGGATACTCAGGCGAGCTGTGCCCACTTGCAGAAGAGCCTGGGGAGAGCATCCTTCCCCAGCTCTGCTCCACCAGGGGAGCAGCTGCTGCAAGCTTGGGGCTCCCTGTGGGTGCTGTCTGCTTCTTAAGCACAAATCCCTGGGGAACAGAAGCTGCCCTTGCCTTGGGGGAAAAAAAATTGTGAGGTTGCAAAAAACCCAGACACAAACAAAAAACAAAACAAAAAAAAAAATACCTGGGGGGGATTATCTCCTGCAGTCACCTGCAGTGGTAGAAGATAAGACATAATTTTTCTGAGTGGAGAAAGCCCTTGTGGCCCCAAGATTCTGCTGGATCCTTTTGCTTGATACAGGTGCTCCTCTAAACCAAGGTTTAGGTAGCCAAACTTTTTTTCCTCCCCCATTTCCACCCTTTTGAATCAACAATCCCAAAGTTTTCAAGTGCCTCTGTGGAAAACTCATCTAAGGATAGGACAGGAGCCAAAAAGCAAGGAAAAAGATTATCTGGCCTCAATTTATTGATCCCTGGGCATTTCCAACAAGCAGATCTCATGTGAGCCCCTGCACAGTAAGAGTGAGCATCCCTCAACTGTTTTTGTTCATTTTTGTCATTTTTGAAGTCATTCCTGATGACCCAGACCTGCTCAGCTCTTGTCCACAACATACTTGTCCACATCTGTCTGTCTGTAGCAGGAGAAAAGCATCTGCAGGACCCAAACTCACTTTCCAGGCTGAGCAGAAAGGTCTGGCAGGTGGGGGAGGTTGGTGGGTGAGCATCCTCCATCCACTGCCCCACACCATTAGGTGGAGATGGTTTTTCCTTCTCTCCTGGGATCGATGCAGAAGTTTGGACACATTTCTTGGCACAGTTGGCAGTGATTAAAATTTGCTGCTCACTTTTGTTTATAGTTGGTTGTTTACTTTGTTGAATTTTTAAAAACTTGTTAGAATGCAATTGAACACAGATTCAACAGTATTTAGGCTGGAAAAATAAAGATGCATTAGAAAGATGCCTATTATGCTTCAGAATTATTAATTGACATTTTTATGATGAATAATTAATCATTTGAATAATTTTCGTATCTCTGATCTGAACACATATTTGCATATCTAATGTCTGATTTTAAATGTGGTTTCTTTAGTTGCATTCTCCCAGGACAAAGACACGAAGTTAGTAACATCTTAATGCAAAACTTTTTTCTTTTTTTTCTTTTTCTTTGCAGTTGCAAAAGTATGTTTATTGAAATGTAAGTTTCTATCTAGTTATGAAGCTGTTAATAATCTATGCGTGGCATATATGCATTAATCAGGCCATGTATCTTTAGGATGTGAGCACATTTAGGCCTCGTTTTCTTAAATACAGTGATAAGGGCTCTTGCAAGACACACACGTTACTTAAAACCATGAGGGGTTCAGCTAGGAAACCAGAAAGACATATCTCAGCTACACAGTGTTCCTTTCTTGTTTACATGACACTCAGAAGACGACCAAAGGTTGTTTCAACTCGAGGTGTTTAAAATATCAAGAACTTTTAATGATTTCTTTTTTTTTTTCCGTGACCTCCCAACATCAAATGTTTTCTTGTTGGATTTTAATTTACCCAAATCCTCGTCCTCCAGACCCATCCCCCTGGCCTTGCTCAGAGCTTGGTGGTGATAAAGGAAGGACACAAGCTGCTGAGCAGTTGTAAGTTGGGCAGCAAAGAGGTGCAAGTTCTGGTGCTGGTTGTGCAACCCTGCTCGGCGTTGGGCTGGTATGAGCCACAGGGGGAACAGAAAGGAGGAAGGGGCAGCTGGACAAAACTAGAAGCCCAAAGGTAGAAAATAATAAAAAGAATGAAATAAAGCAATAAAAAGACTAGATCCTGCTTCACTGGTTAATTAGTACAGTAGTAGTAATAAGGAGTTGCCTCTGCTTATGCCAGGTCTGACTTGGAGTTAGTAAGAAATTAATTTTGGTTTTTTTTTTAGTGGCATGTTTAAATGTCCAGGGAGTCCAAATATTCTGAATATAGGTTATAGGGTCCTTGCTGTCATACTGAGAATCCAGGGTGATAGATTCTAGTAACTGATGTAGTGCTATTCCTGTTTGGCAGATTAAAGAAGTTACACTGAAAATGAAGGCACTAATCCAGGGCAGTGTTTAAACTTGCTTCCTGCCATTTATATGGGGAAGTCAGGGTGGGTGAAATGAAAAATCAGAAGAAAAGCTTCTGTTCTCTTTTCTTTTTTTCATACCAGGTCGTAAAATTTATACCCCAAATGTACTTCTTTTTTGTTTGTTTTAGGGTGGAAGTCTATTATGTAGACTATGGTAATCTAGTGGGCAGTATCTGACAGACAGATACTGCATAAAGAAACTGTGAAATGTGGTTCTCAGAAGAGGCTGAAGTTATATTGAATAGGATGTTTAGCAGTTGCATATGCTCAGTGATAACAGAGGGGTTTTTTTTCCTTTTTTTTTTTTTTTTTTTTCCTAGTTAGGGGTTGAATTTGTAACAGAAGCTCCTGCAGCACAGAGGGCCCCAGACCTACCATGTCTTTGGCCATTGGGGTGGTGGCAACAGCAGCAAGATCACTGCAAAGGGATGAGGTGAGAAACGGGGTTTAAATCTCTGGTTTTTGGTTCTGAAAGCAGGAGAGAAAGTGAGATACTCCCACGCTTCTTTGCAAAGGGAGAAATCCATTTTAGGGTTGGGGTCACCCCTTGCTGTGGGCAGCAGGAGCAGCAACAGTGCTGAAAACATCAGCCCAAGCCCCTCAGGTGTTGGTGTGCCTTGGAGAAGCTGATGGACAACTTTGTGGTGGGTCTATCAACCTGGAAAATGGAGAACTTTTTTTGGGTTTTTTTTGTTTCAGTCAGACTGAAAGGTAAATATGAATAATTAGAGAGTAGCCCTTGTTCCCCCTGTCTGGGACTAGGTCAAATTCACTTCTCCTTGGCTTCCTTAGTGTCCCCCTATTTTCTGATTTCTGATTTTCCCTGTTACTGATGAAGCTAAGAGAGGTGAAGACAGTGGCAGGAACCTGGATGCAAAGCTGACATTTTCATGGCCACCCAAAAAATTCCAGGTTAACCAATTGCCCCAACCAGCCCTTATCACCAGAACATTTTCTTCCCTCTGCGACTCCAGGAGATTATCTGTATCTTCTAAAACCCACAGGAACACAAGGCTGACAAAAACAGTTAGAAAAGCCAAAGAAAGAAAAAAAAAAGAATTGAAACAACTAGATATCACAGCATAGATTTCAAAGCCATTCCATGGGTGCAGAATTGCCCAGTATCTGGGAAATATATGCCATTCTGCACTAGACACCAAGAGAAGCCAAGGCACATGTCCCACCAACCCCTGCACACCTAAAGTGCAGATTTAGCCACCAACTGGCAGATGTCCCTTTCATCAGGGTGGCATTGACTTGCCAGTTCTTCTGTTTGCTTCCTTCTGACTACCAGCATCATCTCCAGCTTGTCTGTAGATGGAGGCTTGGCCAACTGGCCCCTTTCCAAACCCAAATCTCAGGCTCTGGGTTATTAGAGCTGTCAAAACCAGAAGAGAGCTTGATTTCTTGCTTCTTTTTCAAATTTTTATTTTATTTTTATTATCTCTCCTTAAAAGTTTTCTCTACCTTCTCCCTCCCACCCTGATTTATGTTTTAAAAATGTTGTTGGAAATTCTCCTGACACCTCCCTGGGTCATTTGGTCTTCTGTGGTCTTCCAGGTCAGTGCCAGCATTTGCTGAAATCATTTCCCCCTATGGATGGTGGTAGGTGCATCTACACTGCTACCAATGCTTCTTACTGTCTTGCTCAAAACTTGCTCCAGGCAGGATCTAAACTATTTTAAAACCTCACCATCCTTTTTTAACACACATCAGCTATCCTGCTTCAAATCTCTGACAAGGATGTGAAAACCGCAGTGTCAGAACAACTGCTGCTCTCTTCATGGATTCTGACAAGCAACCTTCAACCTGAAACCCTCTAAAATTGCTATTTTTGTCTTTTTTTTTTTTTTTTTTTTCCCAAGTTCAGAAGTGAGTATCTTGGCTGTATTATTTTCCTCTGCTCTGAGAGGTTAGAAAGAGGTGCAAAAAATGGGTAAGGCAGAAGACATCAATACTGTTTGGTGTTCACCCAGTTGGTCCACCTGCCTCTGGGCCTAGCACATGGAGGTTATGAGTGGTTGTGACTTCCCATATTTTGGCCTAGGGAAGAAGCAAATTGGTCTCCAGAATAATTTTGGCAGCCTGGGTCGTGTTCAGTGTGAGCACTGATGTTTTTCTTGACTCTCCTAGGAGCCAAGGATTGCAACTCCATGGCCCTAATTCCTGCACCATGTTTCAGCTGTCCCCACAGGTGAAGACATCTGCAGAGTGCCCATTTTAGGAGAGTGATATTCATTATTTGACCTTTAATTTTCTATGTGGCATGGGCAGCACAGGCCACTGAAGCCAGCAGAGATGTGAACAGGCCCACCATGCTATCAGAGGATACTAAGAGGGGCAGGGAATGGGACATTATAACCCCTGCACTCTGTGTTGGGGTGTCTGGTCCTGGGTAGAGAGGTTGGTGGCAGCCATCCTGATGGCATCCTCCTACCCATCCCTTGCCTTTGCAGGAGTTTGAGCTGGACAGAATATTGCTGTCCCAGGGGTGAAAGCACAAATCAGTGAGATGACCCCGGGTTTGCTATGGAGGCTGCTTTGGTGGGAGCTTTTGGGGAGGTTCATGACAGCAAAGTCAACCCTGGGTGAGTTCATAGCTCATCTATCCCTGTGACCCTACTGGGGTGGCTTTTTACATGCAAGACCCCTTTCCCTAGCAGGTGGGGAAAGGGCTGAAGTGGTTGAGCAGAGTCAAGAGAAACCAAACCCAACAGTGGCCCAGCCTTGTTTATCTGATTTTAGGGCAGGTGAGAGCTTGGGTGAGTTCCTGTGCCACCAGCCACCCACCCACCAGCTGTGCCTGGCACAGATCTCTTTCCCTATGCCAAAGCCTGCCTGGCACTGACACTCAGTTTTGGGAAGACAGGAACTCTCTGTGTCTGGAATTTGGGGTCTAAGAATGAAGCCACGTCTGGTGTTGAGGGGTGGGAAAAGGACACGGGTAGAGGTGGGAACAGTGGAGAAAACAAGGCAAGCTCTTCCTCATGGTGAGGAGGGAAAAATATAAAGCAGAGACTGAAAACACAGCAAATATTTGTTCTCATTGTCAGATGTTTCCATAAAATCAGTTGTTACTGAATCACTGCTGAAGTTACTGAGCAGTTAAATAAGCAGAGAGTGAGAAAAGTGAAGTCTAATTATATGTTTCATGCCATTTACAGAGGTTTCCAGGGGATTTTCTTTTCATAAAAGTGCAGGCCATCAAAAAGGAATAAATCCTACAATTTTGTTATTTACAAATCAACTGCTTCTGTCAGACTCCATCTTACACCCTTCTTTCCACCCTAAAATGCACCCAGTGCCTTGACATGTCTACTAACACTCTTCAGGTAGCTGCATAGCATTTTATATGGGTTAAGTTGGTAAACAAATGGATCAGAAGAAAATCATCACAAAGGCATGGAAAATATTCCTAAAGAAGCAGAGGAAAACCCCACAGTGTTAGAAAATGGGTACCACTGATGTTTTCCAGAGGAGGAGAACAAGTGCCTTTCACATCCCTATCCAATTCCTGAAGAGGCCTGGCTGGAGATGTGATGTAATCAGTTAGTTAAAATGATTTGTTAACATAAAAAAAAAAAACCTCAAAACCAACCAAGCCTTTTTGATGATTAAGTTTTACCCCCTTTCACAATTCTACCACTACCACAACCAATTTGCCCTCTCTGGATCCAGATTATTTAGCCCTGGATTTTGGCATTGGGAGTGAGGCCCACAGCTTGCTCCTTGTTGGGGTTTTCCTCCATTTAAAGGTGAAGAAAAAATGAGAAAACTGAGAGGTCATAGTTGTTCTTTTCAAACTTGACTGCTGTCAAAGAATCATATTTGGCCCCAAAATTTATATAAATACAAGAGGGCTGTGTGTTTTCAATAGAATCCTGGAAATACAGAATGGTTTGTGTTGGAAGGGACCTTAAAGATCATCAAAATCCAACTCCCCTCCATAGGCAGGGACACCTCCCTCTAGACCAGGTTGCACAAAGCCTCATGCAACCTGGCTTTGGACACTTCCAGGGATGGGGAATCAAAAACCTCCCTAATCATGAGGTAGGAGGAAACCTATTGCTTTGGTAATTAAAATGCTACACATTAAAGATGCAAAAAACCCCAAAGGAATGAAAATAAAATGGTTTCTCTCAGTGAAAGTCCCATGCA
The DNA here is from genome assembly GCF_003957555.1 of Calypte anna. Classification (NCBI taxonomy): domain Eukaryota; kingdom Metazoa; phylum Chordata; class Aves; order Apodiformes; family Trochilidae; genus Calypte; species Calypte anna. Next base: position 3,571,794 of record NC_044253.1, on the reverse strand, counting down.
TGGATGACACAGCCTACCCAGGCTTTCTGGAAGTCTAAAACTTTCCTTGGAACAGCCCTGCCAGTCCAGGATGGGCCTCTTCCCTGAGCAGACATTGTCCATCAAGCCAAATCCTGGGATTCTTTTGTGATATGGATAAATGTGGACCAGGGACTAAATTAAGGACATTAAACTCAATTCCCTTAAGACATGAGCCAGATTTTAACATTGCAGCTGTCCAGAGGTGAAAGGGTAATGAGGACATAAGGAATTCCTGGATGGGAAAGGGACACTTGGCCCAACAAGTCTGTCCCCCCCTTCAAGTTTATTACAACACACCTCCCTGCCTTGTCTGTCTGTCCTCCAGCCCTGGCTGCCTATATAAACATGTCTGGCTATCTCTTCTGTTCATTAATACTTCAGTTCACTTGGTGGTTTTATTTGACATAATGCCTACTACTCTGGGAATCAGTCAGCTCTACGTGAATTTACTGTTTATTCTTAGACCTTTCGTTTTTAATTGGCATAATTTATAATTTTTTTGCTCCTTTGAAACTCACCAGACACAACCCCCCTCCTTCAGTTTTCATCCTAATTATGAAAATGTTAACATTTAGGTCCTTTTTAGAAAGGGTTAGGCTCAGCCTTCATTTATATCAACCATCTTTAACAGCCAGAAACAACGATTGCTTCATATCTTATTCCTATTTGAGTCACTGAAGTTCTTCTCTGGAAAAGGTGATCAAAATTGGAATTATTGGAGAAAATCTATCACGTTCCCTGTGTGATAACAGTTCTTTTGATTTGCTGGCTCTCCTTCACTGGAGTGTCCATATCACACTTTATTTATACTGAATTGGCATTGATTCAAAATTGATGTTTGACAGATTCAGTACAATTTTTAAGGTGGAGCAGGACTTTGGGTACTCAAGTATTAACTTCTAATGATCTCCTAAAGTAAAGAAACAGCTTTGAAGGCTGGTGGGAGGGAAAAAAAAAAAAAAAAGCTCCCAAGAAATCAGTAACATTACAAAGATTTCTAACTGCTAACTGGACTTCATTTATTTATCTGCCTTTAAATTTTCTGCTAGCAAAGTTGAGAGCAAATTAGCATACAGATGCTTCCTCAGAATGCAGACATTAAAAAAAAAAACCCCAAAAAACAACTTGGGTTTTTCCCTTCCTCTGAAGCAACTCAAAGGAGAATGTCTTTAGAGGTCTGAACACAAATGTGGGGCAAGAGACACAAATAAACCTGTGTGATTTGGAAATTTCCAAGACCAATAGGCTGGTGAAACAAAAAATATTCTGGGTGAAGTGTAAAGTGGGAAGCAGGCAGAGGAGATGGCTGTGATGCAAGATTGAGAAAAGACTCTTAAATTCTTTGCTTAAGTGCCTTGAAATCTCAGATGACCAATGTGTTTATAATTGCTCCTGCTGCCCAGCTCCTATCTCTAATACAGGGAAGCAACTTGCTTGTAAGATGAATAGAAGGGTTGATTTTGATGTTTGATTTTTAGTATTCTCCCCTGAAAACAAAACAAACCCAAGGCACTGCTAGCAGAGATTGTTTAGGGGAAGATAATTCTGCACCCTGTTGAGAAACACTGAGGTTTTATTCAGGAACTAAGATGGCAGCACTGGGTGGACAGGGAACTTTGAGAAAATTTGAAACAGAAGAAAAATAGGAAATCTCTTGGTTTCAGGCAAGGTGAAGAAACAGCTATGAGAGAGCAAAACATGGGCATGCAGCTGGTGGAAAAGAATAAACCAGTTTACACTATCTAAGGGGCACAAAAAACTTCAAGTTTGTGTTCAGCATCCTTAGTGATTAAGAAAATCCTATAAAAAAAATCTCCAAAAAAAAATTATCTTTGAATTGGAGGGTTGAATCCAACCTTACTGGTGATCCAAAGGACTGAAAATGCCACTTTAGGCCTGGTCAGGATTGATCTGGGTAGTGATGGGTGTAAAAGATATTTCCTACAGCAGCTGTGGGATTATAAACACCCCTAACTTAAAACCTTGGGTTTTTACTTTGTCCTTTACAGAAGTTGATGTACTTTTGATGTCCTGAAAGTACCTCAACAGAAGCTGAAGTACTTTTACAGAAGTCAGTGTTAGTGTAGTGACTATCACAATGTCAGGCTGCTCTTCTGCAAGGCTTCTTGCAGGAGGATAATAAAGAAAATAATTGGTAAGAATGCATAATAATAAGCTGAAATTTTAATCTTTGTGCAGTTCTGATAAATCCTCATGAGGCCAAATCCTTTTGGTCTGTCTGTTGAAAGATGGTCCATTAAAACCAGTGTGTTGGACAAGTTGTTTGAAGTAACGTGGATGTGAAGGTTGAGAAAAGAAGGAGAGCCCATTCTTACCTAATGCTGTGTTTTATTTAAATACCTGGTTCAATCCCTTGTAGTTACCATCAGGGATAAAATGACTACTAAAAAGCCTTCAGTTAAATAACTGCAGATGCTGGAGTGGGTCCGTTCAGCTCTGTTTAGCAATTTTATAATTTCATTTTATTTTTTTTCCTCAAAACTTTTTGGAGGACACATCCTTCTGTCAGCTGAAAGACCAACCACTGGGCTTCAGAGTTCTGGCTGTGTTTTCTTTGCCTTTCTGCCATCTTCATTTCATGGACCTGGTCCCTGGGAAACATCAAAAAATCCTCACTGGGAGTGAGGTCAAGAGCCCTGGATAGTTCTCCCTATTCTCCAGGTCCCTGGAAGCCCTCCAAGTTTCAGGAGACCCAGCCCCATTTTCAAGGAGCACACTGAAAGTAAAAGCAAGTTGAGTTTCACAGGGATGGGACAATCTTATAAATGGGATTTAGGAAGCATAAACTCTTAGGTACTTCTGAAAAGGCACCAGAAGGGCTGTCAGAGTCCACCAACACAGCCCTGAGCCCTGGAACAGAAACCATCCCTGAGGCTTTTGTTCTGTCCCCTGGTTTGCTGGTTACCCTGAGCTGTCTGGGACAGGTTTGTCACCCTTGTGACAGAAGGCCTTGGGGCAATTCTTCAAAACTGGATAGGGCTTGAGTTCAAGGGAAGCAGGATTAGCTTTGTTATCTGACCCTCACAGTGTAAGGTAACCATCCCTGGGAGAAAAGATCTCACCCAAACACTTATCCATTAAATAAGGATAGAGAAAAAAAAAAAAAATGGTTGTTGTTGTAGTTTTTTGTTTGTTTTTAAACTAAAAAAATTTAAATTATCTCCTCTAAAGCTCCCATCTCCTTAGGATAAAAAAGCTCAAAGCATCCTCATGTCTATTCCTTCCCTGTTCCTGGCATCACAGTTCCTGAGCAATTCCCCAGCAGAACCCAGGGCTCCCTCTTCCCCTTACCCAACACCCTCCACCATTTCTTTCCACTCCTCTGCCCACATGGAGCATGCACATAAAAAAAAAAACAAACAAACAAACAAAAAAACACAACCCAAAACTGTTTATTTGCTCTATCAGCTCTTTACTCCAGCCCAGCAGAGCATTTCTGATGGAGCTGATGATCTGGATCTTGCATTTCTAACCCAGTTAGAGGATTGCTGCTAGAGCCCCAAGAACTTTCATGTTCCCCGGGCACATTTTGATACCTTAACCTTTGATATTCTGATTTAATTCTTTTACATAGATTAGAGACAAGCTCCTAACCTGACCACAGCTCTCTCCAGTATTGACTGCAGAGCTCTAAGTCGTTGGGTGAATGCTGTTTCCAGACTGTTATCAGTTCATTAAAGTTTGTTATCCTGGCTCTGTACCTTGCTGCTAATCTCCAGTGTAGGATCTTATCAAAGACCTTTTTGAAAGTCTAGGCATATTGTATACCATCCAGAGTATTTTTCTTGTCTACCTTGGCAGGGAGAGCTTTGAAGAATTCCAACAAATTATTTGAGCAAGATTTCCTGCTCATAAATCCACATTGGTTGACTCTACTCAAATTAGGATTTTCAGCACATTTCCTCACTAAATCCTGCAAAACCATTCCTGGTCTTTTTTTTTTTTTTTTTTTTTTTTTTTCCCCACAGCTAGGAATTGTGTTAACTTGTTTATATTATGATTTTTTAAAAAACATTTTATATGTATGTATTCCTCTGCATATGCATGTGTACACAGAAGTGTGTATATGTAATGGAGATTATAGTGAAGTATACTGGGCTTTAAAACTGAATATATTAAACTAGTTAATGCAGTATAAAATGCAAAGGATAGAGTTAGGGACAGATCTTTGGCTGGAGTAAATGAATTTGACTTTGAATAAATTTTGCTAACTTAAATGGTGTTAACTTGATTTCTGTGAGCTGAGGAGTTAACCCTTATGCACTGCACTTGCTTTACTTCAGTGCCAAGAGATCAAAATGACTTTTGGGATGCTCCTTAACATTTCTGATGTATTACATAACTCTATCCACATGTCATATGGATTTCTTTGGCTCAAGAAGTGTATTTCTACTTGCTACTGCTATAAAATAATTAATGTACTATTAAATTATATACTATACAATATTTTGATTCAGATTATTAATTTTTTATGGTTTATTTTTCCCTTATTTGACTATTATAGGATGTTTACTGTCCTTTCTACCCTTCTGTTCACATATGTAGATCATTCTCTTACAGCAATGAACCTGACAATTTCTGGTAACTACAGTAAGTGATTAATATTGGATTAATTCTTAGTTTGATTGTAATATTGCAAGGGTAACATTTTACATAGGAAAAAGTCCCTCCCCTTGAAACCAAATGAAAAATTTAAGACTAAATCAAATGAAATTTGTGTAATCAGTTTTTACTGGTTTAACTGGTTCTGTAGTCTGGGTGCCAGGGTCCTCAATGAAAAGGGCTCTCAGCAACCTGTGGTGCCTGGGTCTCTGGTGAGGTATGATGATATTATAGTGTATGATCTATAGTCTGCCATATAAATTATGGTGAGGAACAAGCAGTGGAACACTAGAGTTCCAAACAGAAACATATTTTCATGGAAAATCAAAACCTTAATTTTTTCCAAGGCTTTCTGGTTCTTTTTGGGGGGGTTGTTTTGTTCGTTTTTTGACTGAAAACTACATTTTGCCCTGAAAGGTAAGTTTTCATGAAAATAATTAAAGTCTTTTTTTTTTTAATCAATCAGAAAGCAAGAAGCAAGTATAAATAGGCAAGCTTTTGACTCAGCTGGGACCACTCTTTTCTCACCTGTGGCAGAAACCTGAGATATTTTTCTCTCTTGGCTCTAGAAGAGTTGAGCTTTCTGCACAAGCCAAGGGAAGAACTAGGCACACCAACACTTATTTAAGGCAGAAAGGTTTCTGAAGACAGACTCTGTGTGCATTACTCAGCAGCCTGGGAACATGCCAAACCCTGTGGGGTTCCCTGACCTCCACCCCAGCAGGGTTAAACACCTTTCTGTCAATGGCAGAGGAGAAATCTTCCAGTGGTGCAAGAAGCACCAGGTTCTGGTGTTTGCTTTCAAATGAGAAGTTTGGGATGAAATTGTGTCCAGGTCATGGAATAAAACAGTTTACTATGAAGGAGACCTAAAACATGAAGACATCAGCTCCATCAAGCTTCAGTGGTTGTTCCCCACTCCTCTGTTGTTCCCCAGTGGGTGTTCCCCACTCTCTTCCATCCTGGGGGAGGACTGGACCAGCAGTACCTGCTCCCAGGTATGTTAATTATATTACAGGCATTCAATATATAGTGTATGGAACTGGAGACCAGTCTTCTGGTCATGGGACTGCACGAGGTCAATTCCATTTATAAACTGCTAAGCCCTTGGTTTTCTATGTCAGGAACAAAAATATCTAAAGAAGAAACTATATTTGTTTGATGAGGTCCCATCTTTGAAGTCCAGTTAGAGGACTGTAAACACAATAACTACAAAGCACCCCCCACTGAAGCATATTTGCTTTCCTCTGCTTCACTACTCTCAGATTCCCACTGTCTTGTGTTATTGGCATATTTTCCCCCACCGTTGGCTGTGTCAATTACTGTCAGAAAGATTTTTACCTTTGAATGAATAATAAGAGCATATTTGGGTTTTTAAATTGTTCTTTTGGCCTGTGCCTTCTTACTTACCAGTTTGTCTTGATGAGAATGATTTTGATTGATTTATCCCTTAAATCTCTGATGATCTTTGTGATAGTATTGTTTGAACTCCCTATCATTAACTTTAAAACTTTTATTGGAACTAAATGCAATTAAATTTTAATTTTATAATTAAAATTCATTTTATAGCAGCATACACTCCCATCTCCAAGCATGGGGCTCAGCTCATTGGACTAATAGCATTGCCACTATAAACAAAGTTTGTCAACTTCCACATAGTTATCATACCAATCAATATCTGAATAATTAAATTCCTCCATTATCAAATTCTAGTCTTCTTTATCAGCTTTTCTTGCAGCAGTAATTTTGTTGTTTTAATCTGGTTTCTTCTCTGGAAGTCTATGGCAACCTTGGAGTTCCACCAGATAATCCTTCCTTTCTTCTCTGTTAAATTCTCTTCTTTAAATAAGAGATTATTTAACACCAAGATTATTTAATTATTTAACATCAAAACCTGAAGTCTTTAAAAACTGAATGAAAGTTGGATCAAAGGGTATTTTGTTTTTGTTTAATACAGACTACTAATTTTATCTTGTCTCACCCTTGAGTGAAATCCTATACATGGAAGTATTTGAAATTGCCATTAATTTTCTTGATTCATTCTCTTATTGATTATTGATTTGCTTTCCAACTATTCCCATCCAGTGTATCTCATAATTATTAGAGATGAGTCAAGAACCAAATGCCTGCATCCATACCCCCTCTGAGCTTTGTGGCTCGTGCTCATCTTTAATTAACATAAATATGAGCAAGGAAATTTCTCAGAATAATCCAATTTTTTATATATATTTTTAAAAATCTTACCTGTACCTTTTTCTGTTGTTTTTCTTCCTTTTTTCTTTTTTTTTTTTTAATTAATATTTTTCTTTTCTTTCTTTATTTTTTTATTTATTTTTTAAATTTCTGCTGCATTGTGACACAGGTTTGGTTGGGGGTAGCTTCTTGAGAGAAGCTTTGCACATCACAAAGCTTCATGCTCTCCTGACTGACTTGAGCAGAAAAAAAAAAGGGGAAGGATTCCTGCTCCCTTTCCTCCAGCAAAGGCAGTGAGGCCAAATCACTCCAACTGCTTTCATCTGTTCATTACTCTATAAATGCAACACTTTCCAAAAGAAATTCACTGTTGAATGAAGAGGGAAAGTGGGACACAAAACGAATGGGGGTGATAATGAATTGAAGTGATGATCTGAGGAGCTCATGGTGCTCCATAAGCATTAATTAATTAAACCTTACTAGATCCCAGTGAGGTAGGTATTATGGCCCATACTTCAGTCCTGGCTGCCGTGTGCTATTTCTGTATCCCAATATCATTTTGTTAATATGTATTCTGATGAGCAGACTGAAATGGTGTCTGACTAGTAGAGATGACTGTGCATATATTTAAGCTGTGAATGTTCTGGATGATGAGCCTTGGTATGGAAACAACTTTTTTTTTTTTTTCCATTAAAAAAAAAAAGCCCAGCCTCGTTCCTGAATAAAAAGTGCATGATAAATGAGTGATACAGAGAACACTGAAGGGGTACTGAGGATGTATGGTTATGTACAATATGTAGCTCATTCTGTTACTGAATTAGGATGAGCAGATATTTTCTTTCTGTTATTGAAAACCTGGGTGCACTTCAACGAGTATGAAATCTCCCTTCTTTTGTAATCTAATTTATCTAACTGCTGTAAGAATTTAACCTACAGTTTTAACTGTGATTATCAGAGGTGTGAAGAACACATGAATCTCTTATTAAGACATCATAAAAGTTACACTGAGGCTTCATTGCAAGAAACATGTTTTGTTTTTAGTGCCGACGTAGAGCTTTGACTCCTAATGAGTGCTTTCCCCCCTTTTTTTTTTCCCCATCCTGCTCTAAACAAGATGTTGTTTATTACTTGAAACATTATATATAAGCCCCAAGAATATGTTGCATGTGACTGGAGCTTTGGCAGACTTGGAGAAACTGAAGTTTCCAGAAATTTTGCTATGTTTAAAAACCAGAGCCGTGTTTTAAGGAAAGATTTCTACTTCCAAATGTGTGGTTGCCTGAACCTTTTACATTTTCAAGTCAGATTCCTCTGCCAAATAACACGCTGTACCTTAACTATAATAAAAAAGCAGAGACTCTGTGTTTATAAAAACATTGCAGGAGCAACTGTGATCATATTTCTTGAATTTATTCTATTCGTGTGCTCAAATCTGCATTTTTATAGTAAGCTCTCAGTTGCACCGGTCACTTACAGGAGTAGAAAATGACATGTACAGGCAGCAGGCTGGCATAATGCACCAAACCAAACTGGTAAAGTACAGGAATTCAGAGCCAGACCAAAATATGAGGTCAAGGAAGTTGCTTTTATAATAATAGTGGTTATCTGTTTAATGTGTGAGCTGGCAGGGGTACAATGTTGACCATAAGCAATTACACATGTTTCTAAACTGGTGGGTATATGAGCCCTGAGTAACTACACACAGGATGGATGGGCTGTGAGAACCAGGCACTGGCTCTATTCTTGTGGGTCTTCTTGCTTCACGTCAATTAAAATTACAGCTTAGTAACTGAGAGAACTCCTGCTCTTGTAAAATAATGTCTATATTCACTCTATCAGTTGCTATATACTTAAAAGCCTATACTGAAACTGGTTTTATGGAGCAAGCTCCTGTCTGACCTGATAAATGCTGCATGATATTCTGCTGAGTGGGTGTGTGGTGGTTACACTTGGGTTTTCTAAGTCCCTGTTATTATTTGGCACTGCTTTCTTTACAGGCAGGGCCTTTTCACCAGAGAGGACAGTGACAGGACAAGGGGTAATGGTTTTATCTGAAAGAGGGGACATTAAGGTTAGATAATAAGAAAAAATTCTTTACCATGAGGGTAATAAGACACTGTAATAGGTTGCCTAGGGAGGTTGTTGGTGCTCCATCCCTAGAAGTGTTCAAGGCCAGGTTGGATGAAACCTCGTGCAACCTGGTTTAGGGCATTGGGACAAATCCATGGGCAGGGTGCAACCTGCCCATGCTGTAAGATGGGGGGGGTTGGATTTTGATGATCTTTTCATCCCTTCCAACCCAAACCACTCTATGATTCTAATTTCAGTGTCTCTGAATGATGTCCTTGCTCTGGATTTTGCTGTGCATGAGCCTGGAAGTGAGAGATTTCCTCAAGCTACGTTTAGGTGCCTGTTGTTGACCTACCAGGAAGGAGAAGCAGGGAGGGCTTTGTGATACCAAACAACCTGAGCACAGGTTAGGACCTGGGAGCTGCCCTGGAACCAATTTTTTATGACTTTGGTGAAGTCACTGGACAGCATATTTTCTCATTAAGTCTTCATAGACTTGGATCCCCTTGTGAAAACAGTCTCCACGGCCTCTGTGAGATGGGATTGAGATGCTTTCCTGGGCTTAGGAGGATGTGGCCAGAGTGGAAGTTGTGTGATTGAGCTAAATGCAGTAGGAATGGGGCTAATGAGCTATGAAGACAACCAAGAAAGCCTCTTCTCCCCAAAAGCAAGCAGTTGCACACAATTTGGATTCTTCACCCTGGGTCCTGTGATCACTGCTGTCAGTATTCCCTGACTTGAATGTCTGCCTTTGCACAGAAGGAGCTGCGGTCACCAACCCTTCTTCCCTGCCCCTGAGCACCATCTAGAAATAATCACTTAAAAAGCAGCATGTGACCTCCATAAAACAAGTCCCAGCTGAGGTTTAAGCAGATGGCTTCTTGAGGGAGGACTTCTGAAGGGTCTTCACATGACTTGGGTTGTCGCAGAGGTAATGACTTGGTGTATATTCTTAGCAAACTCTGGACCGATACCTGCAAGGCATCCCGGAGAGAAAAAGTATCTCTTTGTTGCCCTGAAAGACTGAATTGAATCAGGATTTGGTGGCCAGAGCACTTTGGTTAATCCTTGGTAATTTAGGAGCTGTGATCCTGTCACTGATCTTGAAATTGCCCTCAAGCAGTTACGTGGCCACAGACGTTCACATCGCATCAGCACTCATGCTTTGGAGGTCACTTCTAGACATCCCCCCCAGTGTAACTTTTCATCCTTTGACTTTCCAGAAGCATAAAAATAAGGGCTGGAAAAAAAAAATCTATGATTGTGGTGGAGAGCTAAATAAGGAAACACAACTGCTTACCCAAAAGCCACCCCCTCCCAGAGAAATGTCAGTAGCACAATGAGTGTTATTATTCTGCTCCTTTCCAACCAGACTGGGGGGTGATGTTCCAGTCTGTAGGAAAGGGCACCAGTGTCCTAGCAGTAAGCCATGGTTCTGATTGGCATTCAGAGCTCCCTTCTTGGGGTAACACTTCCAGAGGAGCCCCTGTGCTCCTAGGCAGCCCTATGCTGGAAGGGAGGCAGCTGGAGAAGTCACTTTCTTTGCTTGTTGCCCCAGTGCAGAAGCAATCTCAGGGCACTTTTCCCCTGGTTACAATCCTACAAAGCCATCATTCAGTCCCCTCTAATAAATTGCAACTCCAATGTCTCATGAAATGGCCAAGTGCAACAAGTGGTTCAGTCCATTTGGTGGCCTCCAGTGCTGTGGGTTCCTGGTGTTGGAAGAAAGAAGATATTCCCTGATAGAGTAGGTGCTTTTGCATTTTGTTTTTTTGGGTTGTTTTTTTTTTTCTTTTTTTTCCTTAACATGTGCCTTATTTAACAGAAAATGGTCACATTGAGCTCATCTCCTTCCCTTCACTGTCATGTGGACCCTCTACTACTTTCTGCTAATGATATCCCATACTTTGCAAACACTACAGCAATTATCTCCATGGCAAAGTTCTGATAGGAAAAGAAGACTATTTGAACCTTCTTTATTATGATTTAGCAGCTGGAAACAAGGAAAATGCCCAGGACTACTGTGCTGCTCTACTCCCTACAGACTATCAACACAGACAAAGTTGGGAAACCAACAGCTTCATGTGTTAGGTATTTGGATGCATTTTCAATGTAAGTGAGACCAGTGCAGGCTGTGTTAGCTGATGTCCTGCTATGTGGAAATGCTTCTGTTGCCTAAATAAACCCAATTAAAAAAAAAAAAAAGTTAATTACATCCCAGGTAACAGTGCAGGTCTTTTTTTTTGATATGGGGCACTCTTGTGGGTGAATGAGGAGGTGAAAATATCTTTATTTACCAAGTTCATTCCAGTGAGCTAAATAGTCACAGAGCAGTTTGTTAATGCTGGAAGGGTGATTGCATTTGGAAAGTGTCCTAGTGTCTTGGAATAATCTTCCTAGGAAATAATGGGATTAGCCTTGTAGAGTGGAATATCAAGGAAAATATTTTATCCATTTTAACTGCAGCCACCTTAGAATTTATCTGCCTGGGGAAGATATTCAGCTTTATATATGCCCTGAACTGCAAAATATTTATAAATTCACAGGCAGTGAAAGCACATTTCACAAAGCTGGAAAAAAAAATTATTTTCATTTTTGATCACAAAGAGTTAAAATATTTCCCCCTGATAATATGGAAAAAACCAGCTTGACAATCTGTTGTTTCACCTCAGTTTTTTTAATGTTGGTTTTGTATTTCTTTCAAGTGATGTAGTAGGTTAACCTTCTGCATTATTTCATCTTCATTGAAATGAGGGCTTTTGATGTTTCCCAATCAAAATTTTTTGGAATATCTTCCTCACGAGGAATGTTGGCTTTTTGACCATACTCATTCCCAAAACCACTCTTTTTCTCACCAGTTTTTTTTATTTAGTGTATTAGCTACATCCAGTATCTCTAACTCAACACTGCTCACTGGGCAAGGTGGGTGCAGGGGAGTTGTACCTGTGCTGCCTTCCCTCCATGTGCCAAGCCTTTCCTATAGAAAAATAGAATTATTATTCTGATTGCAAAGAACCAGGATAAAAAATGTCTATAATCACCTGAGAGCTTCTAGGGCTCCATCAGCAGCCTGGATACAGGGAAATTCTAATGAGGAGTGGGAGGGAAACAGCTTTGCTTATATGGAGGAGAGGATGGTCCAGGTGACCCAAAATGGGTCAATCACAGTGCTCCTTCCCATGGTGCTCAGTATAAAATGGCTCCAAAGAGCCTCTCTGGCTGGCTTGGAAGTTGTTGGTTTGTTTGTTATTTCTTCCTCTGTTGCTGCTCCTCCTTCATCCTGTTGGAGAAGAACCTTCTTCCCCAAGATAGGTTGCTTGGTCCTGAGAAATAATTGTCAATTGGGTTCTGTATTTATATATTTGTGTGTATTTGTAGCTTACTGTTAGCATTATTCTAACTACTTCATAACATCTATTGTGGTTTTTTCCCAATTTTTTTCTTAATTTCTCCCTTTTTTATTTTCCATTTGGAGGGTAGTAGGGGATAACAGAGTCACCTGGTTAATGGCTAAAACTGTGACATTTGCACCTTAAACTTTTTGGTCTCCTTTAGAGGGTCTGAGGTAGGTGGTGTAGAAACATCTATGCTCAAGTTTGTGTCCTGTTACCCCAATGACTGTTTTTTTTCCTGGTCTCTAGATTTTATGAAGAACTTTGGGGAGGAAAGTGAAATCTTGTAGGAGGGGACAGCAGGTTGTTAAACTCATCCAGCTGGATCCTCCAACTACTTCTCCAGTGCTGTGTGGACCACTGGATAAGGGACATCATCTGTAAGAAAGGTCAGAAGTTAATTCATTTCATACTAAACAGCAAATAGGCTTTTATTTCCACATTCCAATTATTTTTTGGCTTCAGACATTCAAGTTATCTCCTGTGGAAAGCATCTCCTGTAGGAACTGGTGAGCCAGAAGTCCAGGAAAATGGATTAAGCTCCTTTCTTCCTTTCTTTATAGCAACAAGATCATCAGGCAAGCCCCAAGGATTCAATTGCCCAGCCCTGCAGAGCCTGATGATCCGTTTGGGGAGCCTTTTGAGTTACTCTAGAGCTTGGCACATCCCCACTTTGCTTCCCTGGTATCCTGCAGGCTTTTTTTCCCACTTGGGCATCACATCTCCTGCAGGAGCTGTGCTATCCCTCCCCTGCAGCCTGTGCTGCAGAAGCTGTTTCTGTGGGAGTCACTGCCACGTTTGGGGATAGGTACAAGTTCTGAAGTAAAAATATGACTGGGAACAGCTCTGCCTTAACTCCCATTCCCTAGAAACAACTTCAACAAGGCACACTTCCAGTGGCTGGGAGGTGCTTGAGGGTTTGAGAGCTTATTGCAGAGCCAGCTCCTAGCATCAAAAGCAGCAAGCTAGGACCCAAAATTTGTGTAAGCAACACAAGTGCCTTGTAGGTCTAAAGTGGCCTAGAATACAATGAAAGGTGAATCTTCTTTCAGCATTACAGCAAATAATTTCTCTCTCTGGGCAGGCTTTGAGGACTGCTGTATTTATTCTTGTGTTTCTTCCCAGTCACTTGGGCTGTGACTGAAACCAGCTGTTCCTGGAGCTGGACTCCAACTGAAGGAGAGGGTTTTGCTCCAGCCTCTGCCTGACCTTGGGTTCTAAGAACTTCAGAAAGCAAAAGCAGAGCTGCACAATCACCAGTCGGAGTTGTATCAGCCTCATGAACGCGACCTGGGGTGGGTTTCCATCAGGGTAGGCTGGTTGGCAGCCCAGCTCATCCTGGAAGAATGTGGGACTGCCTTGGAAAACAGGAAACAAAACAAATTTGCTTAAAAGAAAAAAAAGAAAAAAAAAAAAAAAAAAGAAAAAAAAAGATGTTATAGTATTTCCCAGAGCAAAGGGGAAAGTTGGAGGGGGGAGGCAGTGGAAATGCATTATGCATTTAATTTTTAGCAATCTATCAGAGATGTTTCAAACCACGTTTATTCTCCAGGATGTTTGTGTTTGTGCTGCAGATGGGATAACAGAGTATGTAAGGACACGTAATACTAGTGAAGAAGAAAATGACTGCCGTGGTACTTTTCTCCTCTCAGTTCCTTCTCCACTAATGCCCTTACACCTTTCTTTTTCAGGCTTTTTGTAGCATCCTAAACAGAGGGATATTGAAGGGAGCTGATTCTGCTTTGATCCTTATGCTTGTTGTCAAAGCGCTTGGGATTGAAGAGACTGTTGGCTACAATTGACTGTGACAATTAGGAGATGATCAGAGCCCTAGAGTGGAGCACTTAAAGGGTAATTTACATGTCAGTTTGTCGAATAAAAAAAAAGATATTCAGCGAAGATTTTTTTTTTTTTTTTTTTCCCTCAGAGCCTTGTAAACTGCAATTTGTGCTCTGGTAAGAAAAACCTGGCAGAGGAGTTAGGATAGCCATTTCCATTTGAAAAGAGGCAATCATAAGGCCACTGCTGAGCCTATTGTCCACTAAAAATGCTGATTTGCAGTCAGGGAGTGAAAGAGTGGAGCCATCACTAAATAGAACCTCGTGCAAGGTAACTCCCCCTTGGTGGCTTTCTAATGTTGGCTGAAGGTTTTATATACCTTAAATCCTGCATTTACTATCATTATAACATTGTTACTGATCATGAATGTCCTTTATCATAACAAAAAAATGAAGGTATTGAGGGGGAGGTGGGTGGAACAGGAGCTCCCAGGCAGTGGATAGGCTCAAGCCAGCTATCTATTGTATCACATCTTTCTTATTCTCTTGCCTTTTGTGTGGCATCACAATTTTCTTCTTGTCACCCTTTGCACTTTGCCATTCAGGCACCTTCCATAAGTTTTCTCGTAGGTTTTCCATATCTATTTACACTTCGTTTTAGACACACTCCCAGGAGATTTTTTTTTTTTTTTAAAAGCATTTTCCACGTTTAACCTGCTGGCAAAAGCAAAGAGAGAGGGAGGTGACAGTAGCTGTTCAGTTCAGAGTTTGCCTTTCTGTAGCTGTGATTAGGCTGTAATACAGACTGGATCCACTCAGGTCTGAAGTTAAGATAATATAAATAACTAAACTTATTTGTCACCAGGCCTTTTTCCTTTTTTTTTTTTTTTTTAATTTCTTTTTATTTGTGATAACTGATGAACCTACAACTGCTTTGAATGTGGAGTTATATGAACTTATATCAAAAAACACCTCCCTCATCATTTTGGTTGGTGTGAGCTGTAGCATATGTGATATCCCCAACAGTTAAAGGGAGGGGTTTTAGTAGATCCATATTTGCATTTACCAACACTGGAGCCTCAGAAGTGTGTTTATTTTGGGGTTGAATTGTGGATTTTTTTTTTTTTTCCTCCAGAAATGGCATTGGCTCTGTTTTACTCTAAAAGAAGAAATGCTGATCTACTCCAGTTTGGGAACCAGCATGAAAGGCTTTGCTTTGGCATGACACCAAAGAAGTAGGTGTCCATGGCCATAAAAACCTGGGGGCTACATTTCTGGGGAAGTTTTGTGGCTCCTAAGAAAACCCAAGTGTGTACAAAAAGGGTCTGATTCTGATCTTCCACTGAGCTAAACAGATTTGGGATTTCTGTTGGAGCCAGCAGGATAACTATCAGGCCCTGTGTGCTTATAGGGTCCCCAAAATGCCCTTCCCTTATGTGCCTTATTCCTTAGGCTTTTGGTATGGTGAACACTGAGGTTTCTATCTCTAAACTTGTACTAAAAACATGTTTCAACCTGGCTTCTGTGCATGGTGAAGACATCCTTCAATATAATTGTAAACCTTAGCTTAAATCATAAGAAGTATTTTAATAAAGTTTTTTTTTCTTTAGAATAATTCTGTTGTCATTTTTTTGCAGGATGCTATAGATGGGAGATGGTGGCTTTGCCCCTCTCCTGCTGTGGTATGAAACTTTTTGAACATCTCCATGTTTGTAGGTGTTTATCTCTGTATCCACTAGAAAGAAAAAAATAGGAATAAATAAAATATTAAGAGTAAGCAGTATGACAGGACAAGTCTGTACTGACTTTGGCCTTGTCTGTATCTGTAGAACTGAGGCAGTGGTAAATCAATATTAAAATAAATGGGGAAAAAAAAAAAATCAGACATAGCAGGAGGTCCTCGTCTCCCAGGTAATAACTGAATGACGAGCAGATGAGCCATTGCCATCTTGATTTAAGCATTTTGTTCCAGCCAGTTATGATTAACTTGATTTGTTTTTACTTTCCTCCCACAGGTTTGCATTTAAAGGACTCTCAGAGCACTAATTGTATAAAATTCTTGTAACTGCACATTCTCTTGCTGGAAAGGTAATGGATGAATAAGTGAATGAGTTTGGCTTTCCCTATACTTAAGAATGAACTTTTTTTTTTTTTAATGAGCAGGAAAAAAAGTGCTCAGTGGCAATGGATTTGGGAAAGTCTTTGGGTCTGAGTTGAAAAAGTGTTCTGTAGGACTTCTGGCATGTAAAATTGTTTAGAATTTAACTGAGATGGGCTTTTAAAATGAATCAGCAAAACTACTGTTCCTGTTACTAAATATAATTAAAAAAAATTAATATAGTTACAGATCACAATGCCAGAAAGCATATTACAATATCCCTAGAATTGCCTCTCTTGCAAATACAAGAAAAATACATAGTGAGCAAGTCTGCATATTCACAGTAAAAAATATACTTCCTTATGCAACCCTGGGTTATACAGATTTAGATTTAATTTAGGTTTTAAGTTCAGGAGAATAAATCATCTCAGTGTAACTGCTTCTTATATGTGAGAAATTACAGTGACTGCAAGACATTGTACAACTTCTATAGGACTGAAATAGTTAAAGATCATGACAAATTATGCATAGTGAAATACTATGACCCCATTCAGTACCTATCTTCTCATTGTCTGAAATATATCCCTTTATTGCTTTGTGAATTAATAATATGATGTTGGACAACTACAGATGACTCCTTGTTAATTAGAATTAGAATTTCAGATGCGGGCTATGATGCATCAGAACTTTCTCTATTTTCTGCTAATGGGATGCATGAAGTGAATAGCAAAATGTTTTTCAAGAGCAGGAAGGGAAAATGATCTCCTGGCCTAAAAAAGAAGCTGCCTTCAGAAAAGGCACCCAACTTCTTGATGCCCAGCTTTTCAGGGAGATCTTTCAAAGTTGTGGCACTTCCCAAAATTGGATGTTTGAGTAAGTGTTGAAGTAGAGATCCTTGATGTGAAAGTCATCTGGTGTCTGGTGGCAGAACAGGCTGAGTATATGGCTCCTGGCTGCAGAAATTTGTAGTCTTTGCTAATTGGTGTTTTCACTTAATCGGAGCAGACCTCCAAGTGATAAAAATTAATTACAGCTCCACCATTAATTATGGGGCAGCTGAAGCTCCACAAAATGTGTTTTTATCCGAGAAATATCAGAGGGCAGGGATGCCTTTTGAATGTGTTTCTGATAGCAAGATGGCTCTAGAGGACCAGGCTTCCCTGGATGTCTTTAGTGAATCTGAAAACTTCCCAGGTGTTCCTCTGCATCTCCTGGCTTGCATTTAGATTTGAAGAATCTTTCCCTGGGTGTCTGATGTATTTCAGGCACTCCAAATAATTTTAAAGCTAAAACTTAAAACTTAGCTTTTACTGATCTTACCTCCTTTTTAATTCAAGCTGGGCCATACTGCAAACTTTCTGCAGACCAAAGCGTGGTCACAAAAGAGCCCATTTCAATATAGCCAAGCAAAGTCCCCTTTCCTCTGTAGTAACTGTGGAGTGGAGCTGCTATTTCCCCACAGTGCTGGTGACAGAAGTCAGGCTGAAGGGAGAAGAACCATTTCTATTTGCCTTTGGAATGCTGAGGCTCCAATAAAGCAAAAATAAGTAAGAAATATTGGGCAAAACGGAGATCTGCGCATACATATTAATTCATTATTTATATGGCTCAGGTTTTAAAAGTTAACAATGGTGGTGACATGAATATTAAACTGCAGTGTTAGAGTGGCTCTTAGGTGAAGGACAATAGAGAGACAAAACATATCAGTCTGGTGCAGTCTTGAGGCACCTCAGCTGTATTCAGTATTACCAAGATGCAACATCGAAACTCCTCATCCCAGAGTGTGAGGGTTTGCCTGTCTCCCATCCTTATAATCCATTTTCTGCAGCATACAGACAGGCCATGAAAGTGGGAGAAAGGTACAGGACAGGCCCTGAAAGTGGAAGGAAGCTCCTTCTCATCCCAAGGACCATGGCAGCTACTGTACTACTCTGAGCAGGGAGGGGGATCTGATTCAAAGGCTGCAGGAATGAAAGTGATGGTGTTACTCTACACATTACTCTCTGTTACCACAATCTGATGATGTCCTGTCATGATCAAGGTTGTGTTGGTGTCCCTCACCTCAAACCTGACTCTGGTGTTGGTGACTACTTGTTTCTTTCTTAAGTAAGAGAAAACAATAAATGAAAGGGCTTCCAAAGCCCAACTCTATTTATCGTTGGCTATCAAAAGGAAATGATGCTTTGCATTCTCGTTTGAGAAATAGATGGAAATTCCTTACTCTGTCCTAGAAAGAAAAATCAGAGTTCAGAATTCCAGTTTGCTTTCCTAAATATGCTTATTATGATTCTGAGCCTAGTGGCATTTCTTATAGCCTTTATTTAGGAATGTGCATATCTGAATGTTTAGCTCATGTTTCCTTTTGCTGTTATGCAAATTTAGGACAAAATAATATGGCAGAAGGTTGAAGGTAACCATGGGGGAATCCACCAGTCCTCTCACAGAGATATTAAACTCTCAGTGCCCCACCATGCAAGGAAGCATCACTTGCTGGTGTTTGCTTTGCCTTAATGCTAAAGGAGGATGTGTGCAGGAAAGAGAAGGCTGAAGAGCATGGCTGAAGCAATGAGATGGCTGTGTTGTACCTGGGGTCACAGGTAAGAGTCAAGGTAAGCTAAGGTGTAGCTGCAAAAGATCTGCAAAAGATGGAGCAAAGGAGGTGATTTCTGAAGATTTTTTTTTTCACTGCAGGAGATCTGCACAAGAGAGACATTTACCAGCAGGGCCCAACCTGCAGTGCACTCAGTGCCTTGGCTTAACCTAACTCCAGAGAAATCATTTCCCTTGACCAGCACTTTGGGTTTGTTGTATACACAATGAAGAGGTTAAAGTGTGCACTTGGAAATACAGCAGAAACAGACTTTAAAAAAAATATTGTAGTTACTGAACCCTATTCTCTAGTTGTGTATGAGCTTGTAACATAATTTAAGCAAGTGGGGGGGTTCTGCATGGACCTCCAAGCTCTTTGGTGTCAGCGTGGTGCAAGGTGACCCTGTAAATGTGAATCAGATCTTTCTCTAGCAACAAACAGAGAAAATTGTTAAAAGTTAATGGTTTGACCATCTTATCTTGCCAAATACACACACGAATATCTCCTGAAGTCTGTAGCTTGACTTCATTTAGATAATTCCACTTCTATTTGAGTCACGATGCCAACCAGGCTCTAGAAGCCTCAAGACAAAACCATGGGCTTCTGGCTGGATACATGCCAGAAAACAGGGTCAAGAGACCCCCAGATTTATGTCTCATCTGTAAAAATTCAGCTGCTGGGTTTCTGGGTGGCCCTTGGCTGGGCAGATGCTGACCCCCTGAAGAGCCATGGAAGCTGAATGTAAAACCCAAGTGGGTGAGAACTGAAGGCTCAAGTTTGCAGCGCTTTAAATAAATTAGAGGCTGATGAGAAAATTAGCTTTGACATTCTGAATTTGTGCTGAAAAGCATAAGGGAAGATGGGATGATGATTATTAATAATCAGTAGCAGAAGTCAAATGTCTGAAGGACTATCTGAATTCTCACAATACCCTCTTAAAAGTTTGAAATGGACTCTTCTGAAAAGTTTGAAACTTGGGGTATCAGTTCATGTGCATTTTTTTAATGTCCCCTTAGCAGAAGGAGTAGAACAGCTGTTTCCCCCCTTCCTTCAGAGATAGCTAAGTTTTGCCTCTTCCTTTAAAATGTGAAATATGCATCAGAGTTTGGAAAACATTCACAAAAGATTACTTCATCCTGTGAACTGGAGCTGCCTTCCAGAGGGGATACATTAGAGTCTGGTCAGATGCAATTGCCTGCAACTGCTATTGCCTTTTTTAAAAGTTTTGCCACCTCGATAAACTTTCATTAACAACTCAGCATAGCTTGGGATATATTATTTATAAGCCAGGAATTTCTCCTTTAAGGATACGTGGAGCCAGATTCTGAAATCATGTCAAAACTGCAATTTTTCCATTGGAGATGATGAAAGTGTATTTGCTTACATTTATTCCCTATTCCATTCCAGTGACATTCCAACTATAATTTTAATTCTTCTGTAAAGAAAATATTTTGACAACAAAGACATTGATGATGATTGAAACTTGCTTTTTCTCTCCTTTTCCCCTCACACTGTTATTTTTTCAAACCACTGGGTCTTTTTTTCTTTTTCCTTTATTTTTTTTATATTTGTTCAAAAGTCCCTTTCTCAAGTGAGTGGTGAGCAAAATAAGCCCATGGACAAGGAAAGGGTGCAGCCCCCTCCCAGGTGGGAATAGACCCTCACTTGTACTCTCTTCCTTTGCCACCATTTTGTTGCAGCCCTGAAAAGCAGCAAATGGTGGTTATTGTTTCTTTGCAGGGTATGGTTTTGTACTGGATCCATGTGCAAAGTGTAAACATGTCATCAGTCCTCATTTGCTATATCCAAAAAACATTCCCCATGTCCATATTTGATTTTCAAGTGCATCTGTGCACTGATTGAAACCCTCCCAACATGCTGCTACACAAATGCAAACCCACACGTTGCTGATTTTGAATCAAATGCTCTTATGCTTCCACACTTCCATTTCAAAGTTTGCCTCAGAGTTGCAGTATGTGCCCTTTTAACACATTTTTTCCCCTCTCACAAAGAGATCCCTGTGTTCATCGCAGGAGCCCAGTGCAGTCTTTTCCATTTTGTTCTTATTTATTCCTTGGAGCCTGCTTTTATTTTCACAGCTTATTTATCCTTTGTTTACAGCCCACATGTGCTTTTAAGCAACAAAACCAATATTTAAACAAAGGAAGTAAAATGCTGAGTTATAATATAGGAATTTGCTATAGATAGAAAGTTGGATTACAAATAGCAATGCATTTTGCTGCTAATGTAGCACTCCAAAAAGGAGTGAGAAAAAGCTTATTGAGTTGCAAATCTTCAGAAAAGATGAATCTCTTGTAAAGTATGATGAACATTTTCCTTTTAACACCCATCAGGCTCCTAGTCCCAAAAAAAACAGGGGGCGTAAAAGCCAAAACGTGAGCGCAAAGTTGTGATTTTAAAGCAAACTGTGTTGCACCTAATTATTTTTTTCTCTCCTCCTGATGGATGAGAGTTACCTTAACTGCAGAGCTCTGTAGTACCCTTTGCCTGTCATTTTTAATCAGGTTGTTTTAGGTAATTTTTGTTATGCCCCTCATTACTGAATTGTTTATCAATAGGTGCACCAAGTGTCACTAGCTTTTCTCATCAAGCCAGGTCTGACAAAGAGCTGCAGTGCATGGGAAAGAGGCAGCTAGGTGAAACTAATGCCATAGATGTTTGATTCATTAGGAGCTTATTGTTAACGGGGATGTCTGATTGTAAAGGCTCAGTCAAGCAAAAGAGTGCAGAGTAATCAGTCGGATTTATAGTTTGCAGGGCTAAAAAAAAAAAAAAAAAAAGAGAGAGAGAGAGGAAAAAAAAAAAAAATCAACATAAACCTTTGGATATAGCAGAAACAGAAAAATCCCCTTTGGGCAGCCCTAACCTGAGACCAGCCAAATAAGGTCATGCTACATGAAGGTTGCCTGTTAGGTGATGGAAGATATAGGAGGATTAGAGCCATATGGCATGGCCTATCATACCTTCTGACTTAAGATAACAAAGCCAAGCTTTGTGCTTAGCTGTTTTTGACTGACATCATCAATTTTATTTTATGTTGGTCACCTCCGGTAACAGGAAAAAATGGCCTAGGGTTGATAACACACGCCTGTTTTTTCAGTATTAAGATGCCTTACAGCCAGTTTCTGCGCTGTAAAAAATTTCAAAGAATTAGTAGCTTGTTCTTCTATCAACCATCCTCCAGCAACTGTCAGCTCCCCCCTCCCTTGTTTTCAGTTTGTACCTTGCAAATGAGAGACAGCCTTATTCAGAACCAGATGTAAGGCTCCTAGAGAATGAGCGTAAGCTGTTGTACTTTAAGCCTAATGGGAAGTTTTATATGCAAGGGCCTTGAACTGATTAGTATAATTCCCTCTTTAATACAGCTGTCCCTCCAGATTAAGGTAAACCAAATGTTGCAATCAGAGATTAGTGTACCTTGCCAGTTATTAACATCCCCGGTTGCTCGGCGAGCACGTCAGACATTAATGCTGTGTATTTATTTGCCACTTCCACGCTGTAACTTGAACTTCTGCACCTGTCAAAGCATTCCAGGGAAGAGAGGGGTATTATTGGGAAAGCAAAAGTTTTATACCTGTTACACCTGTTTAGTTTTGTCACTGCCTGAGATTTTCTTTTTTTCTTGCCAAGATTGCCAGGTGGTTTAATCTGTTCTTCGGACGGTTTTATGAAGAAAGACTTTGTCTGCTCAACTGCATTTGTTGCTCTCATCTGCTTTCCCTTATAGAATATGTGCTACTCACCTAAATGGATTTTTTTTTCCTCCTTTTTTTTTTTTTTTTCCCTCCTCCCCTTCCTTTTTCTTGCTCTCCAGCTGCTCTTTGTGTGCCGAGGATGCGGCTCTGGGCGCGGAGCGGGAGGCAGCACCCGCTCCCGCTGTGCTCGCATCAGCAAGCAGTGCCTCTTGCCCAAGGTGGGTCATGCAGTTGTCTTCTTCCATTTGGCAGGATATCCTGTCCACCAGCAACCCAGATGTCAAGGGGGACTATGTCCAGGTTATCAAGGGAAGATCTTTGCCTCCCCTCCTACCCCCCAAAGAGATTTTCTAGATAAATGTATACCGTAAACAGACTTAAAAAGCCTGGGGGGGGGGAGGGGGGGGGAGTGTGTGCTGCAGGATGTAGGGAATGGGTAAAGTTAGGCTATGCTAAATAGCTGCTCCTCGAGTACATTTAACTACTTAGAGAACTGTTAATTTACCTGTAAACATAAGATTCCTAGAAGAAAAACAGAAGACAAAGTACAGACAAATGTGCTGTTAGCTGGGGTTTATCTCCTTTAAACTGATGATTATTTCAGCATAAAGTTTTAAAATGAGGAGAAGAAGAGAAGTGTTTCCCTGTTCCATCCAGAAATTAAAAGCAAAGACCCCAACACAACACCCCAGCCCCTGTTTTTAAATAATTTCCCCCAAACTCTTCTTCAGCACCATGCTGTTAGCAGAGTGGATGTGGGGCTGAACGAATATCAGCTGTAGTTTCTGGAATATTGTTGCTTCCTAACGAAGACAGTCTTAAGACATTTTTTTTCCCTCTTAATTGAATAGAATCCTTATTAAATAGATAATTGACATAAGGTCAAAAAGGGCCCTTTTAGCACAGTCCCCCTAATACCAAAGTTTACCGCCGGCTGCACACTGCCTGCACGTTATGGCTTAATTGCAGATTTTTTGAAAAGACAAAATATGTTCATATCTGAGGAATTATGTCTTGCAGCCTACTAAATATGCTAATGCAACACTAAGCAGGGATAAAGTTCTTGCCATACCACCCAACAGTTGCGTGGGACACGCTGCCAAGTTATTGTTAATTGTAAAGCGCGAGCAGGCTTTTGCAATCCATCTTAATTGTCATCCTTACTCCAGGTTTGGTGATAAGGCTTAGATGGGCTGTTTTAAAGTGACAACGTTGACAAGGGGAAAGGGTGTGGGCCTGGGCTTGTGGTTCTGGAGGGGTTACGGGCTCTGACCTGCCGTAGGTTGATATGGACAGTCTGCAAGGGGATTTTAGTTGTCATGGGGTCCCCAGGCAGTTGAATAGAGTGACTGTCTGTCCTGCTTTTTCCTGTTAGGATCCTGACACGTGGAGCATTGATGAACTCAGCATAACGTTGAATAGGAGCTTTTTGGCAGCTGAGACACAAGGGCTAAGCTGCAGGTCAGAGATAACACTAGTGCAGATCTCCTCATGCACACAGTTAGTAGCATGCTTTCTTCCCTCCTGAGTGCAGGAAATAGCTCATGTTAAATACGTTCACTTTTCAGTTTTTCTTTCTTCTAAAACGCAGCTTGACAGATTGGGCTTTTCAGTTCCCCCCCCCCCTCCCTTTAGCTTTTTTTATTTCTTGTATTTTATTTTTTTTTTCACCACCTCTGCTTTCTACCTCAGAAATACTCCTCAGGAAGCAGGAGTTAATCTTGGTGAGGAAACGATAAGGTGATACTTGATTTCTTTTTTTTTTTTAATTTTTTTTTTTTTCAGGGGAAAGCAGAAGGATATGACTGCCCGGTAACTGCAGAAAAATTTGCAGGGATGCCTTTTTTTTCTTTTTTAGGGCTTCCCTTTGCTTTTTCCTTTCTCCTCCTTGGAGCAGAGGGCGACAGGTCTGGCTGGAGGTAGGGACGAGGAGTTTAAATAGCATCAGAGGCAGGAAGGAAGTGCCGGGAAGGTACATCGATAAAAGCTGCTTCCCCACTCTTCTATATCAGCTCCCCGGATCAGGTGAATTGGGTCGTTCCTTTCCCAACTTTGATGCATCCTGGCTGGCACAGAAATGTGTCTTTGAAGTCGTTTTATATTCGGCCAAGTTTTTTTACGGGGCTCCAAAAAGAAAGAGGGCGAGCATTGTCTCCGCTAAATGATGTCAAGCCGGCATCCTGTGTACCGAGACAATGTGGAAGGCTCTATCTGCTCTTGGCATTGCTATCACGGCTGCTTTGGCTGCTCCAAGTGTTTATCTTGGGGAGGTTTGGACCCGACAGAGATTTGGGGAGGGGGATGGCTCTTTAGCACCCCTTTGCCTGGGCGTTGTGCTCATTGGGTGGTAGGGAGCTTGAGATCGCCCGACTCGTGTCGCTGAGGGTGAGAGTGGTGCCAGAAATCTCCCTCAGTAAGGGTGGGAATGGGCACGTTTTGGTTGGGTTTTGAGGCTGAGTGGGACCTTTCTGAGGGAAGAGGGGTCTTCTCTGCCAGCAAGGTGGTTCTCAGCAGTGCAGAGCCAGGATGAGACCCTATTGTCCAGGCCTGTCCATATTAGTGGATTCCTGTGCCTGTGTTTAGACTTCCAACAACTTAATTGGGCCCCTGCAGCAAAGGGTTTGCAGCCAAGGGGCCAAGGCTATTGTTTATTCCTGTGGCTATCACTGCGAGCCATGCAGACAGGGAGAGGGACAGACATAAATACTGCCTTTGTTACACTTTGGATGCTCCTTTTGCTAAACCCTGGTTGGTTTCATCCACTCTCTCCAGCGGGCTTGAACAGCTTTCCCAATAGGTGCAGGTTTTCACTTGCTTGAAGAGGAGGAAAGTAGCTAGGAAAGGGGTGGCAGAACCCATGTGAATTTAACGGCCTGGTGCTTGCTGCTCCCTCTTTTCTTCTTTCTGTCTGAGCAGAGGGGCTGTGGCCATGGGCAGCAGTGCTGGGAGCTCAGGAACACTTCCCAGCTGCCATGGTGGGATTGCAAGTTTCTCCTTGGAAAGCAGCTCCTGGAGCTCTGTGTATTTTCTCTGCTAAGTTGTGAATTCATTATGAAATTTATATGATGAGATCTATGACTGCTAATATTTCCACGGCATGGTTTGGCCTTTTCATTCCAGAGAGAGTTGGACAGGAGCTAGGAAGATCTGGCTTTTGTTTTCAGCTCTTCTACAACTTCCTGTATGACCTTGGGCAAGTTGCTTAATCAAGCTGTCTCCAGCTTTCCTTTGTAGTAATGTTGCTTGCAAATGTTAGCAGAGTCGTGAATATGCACAGTTGAGTTGTAGGTGATGTTCAGGTACTAATTTAAGACCTTATGGAAGAAAGAAGCCCTAGGAAATAAAAAAAAAAATCCAACAGTTCGAAAGTCTTAGTGTCTCACCTTGGCTTCAAATGTAGGATTCAAAGAAACTCTGACAGCAGCAGGATCCTGGCTGATCTGGATATAGTTCAGGTGCACACAGTGTCAACCTGAGGTGAGATTTTTGCTATCTGAAGTGAAAGAAATGGTGGAAAGTTGCCTAAAGAGTGGTCAGAGAGCATGTGTGGCGAAAGCATACTAGAAATGTGAAGAGAGGACCTGAAGATGAGGACAGAGAAGCACCAGGCATGTAGATGTGATGTGAACATTAAATTTCTCTGCAGGAATGCACTCGCATGGGCTCTGCAAGTAGGGGAGAGGAAAGCCTGTGCCCTACATCCCCCAGGAAAGGGGAGCCCCTATGGTTAAATAGCAAGCTCCAGCACAGTGACACGAGCAGATGACCCTGGGTTTGAGGAGGGTGAGCAATTTGCTTAGAAGTGCTGGAATGTGCAGAGACTCAAAATAAAATGCATGCATGCTATGGAAAGCTTGCACTGCTCTCATAAAGGCAAGGGACATCTAACAACTTGATCTATGATAGGACATATTTTTTTTCAAGTGGCAAAAGTACGTTAATAAGTACCAGCATATCTAAGAGCTTGATCACAGCCTGGTTTATAGGGAGTGGTAATATCTTTATTAAGCCAACTGATATAGTTGGAGGGGGTGGTGGTGGGGGGAGAAACAGATGAGCCCTCTACAGGGCTGTCTGCTGTAATTAAAATAGGCTGCCTATATCTAGTTAAATAATATGTAAACTCTTAAGGCCAAATGCTGCAGCTAGTGACTATTAGTGAGAAACACTAAGCTACAAAATCCCAAACCAGGAAGTCCCATGGAGATAAAAAAAAAAAATATCTAAAGAACAGCCAGCAATGTGCCCTATATTATTGATGCTTCAAGCAGTATTAAGTCGTGAAGGGCTGGAATGTAAACAGAGTTACAGATGTTTGATGCCGTAGGTTGAATGAGGGAAGCAGGAAACACACTCTTTCACTTAGGATGTTTGGGAGAAAAAAACACCTTCTGCCTGTCTTTATCTGAAACAGTTAAAGTTTTGTTTAACCTACAAAACAACGCCAAGGAGAACACACCAGGCAAGCAAAGTTGTTTCTTCTGTGTAAAGTGGCAAAAATAGCAGCTATGCAAACCCAACAGGGCACGGTGCAGAGAGCTACATTTTAGAATGACCGAAGAAAAGAAGGTAATAGTAAGGGTAGGTTGTGTCCTGACAGCAAAAACCACAGCTGGATTTATGAATGACTTGATTTAGGCATGTCTGCATCTTAAAGAGACAATTATTTAATGTAACTTTCTAATGTAAATCAGTTTTTGTTTCCTAGAAGAAGGTGGGAGAACAGTCCCAGTTGGCTATAAACTTTCTGGTAGTCCTGATACTTCTATTTCCCAAGCTTTAAAGCCTACTGCATTATCTCCCTATTTGTTACCCTTGCCATATTCTGCTGATGGGCTGCTGGCATCATTACTTTTTCTCCTGATTTCCACAGGTTAAGCATAGAGCAGAATTTGCCTGCTCCACTCTCTGGTGCAGGCTCTGCTCCTTTTTAAAAATCTGTTCCCAAATAGAGCAACCTGTTGCTTCAAAGAGGTGATTTTTATTTTTAATGGTATTAATGAGCTCAGAAGCCACCTCTGCAGGTCCAACAGGAGGAGTGAATTGTGGTGTTGTAGGAGGTGTATGGTACAGGGACAGGGTCTCACGGGACACTAGTGTGGAATAGTGGTTAATTTGTTCTTCAAAGTCAGAGATCCTCCTAAATAATACTTTGGGACATGATAATCTCCTACTGTATCTCAAGGGGTACAGAAAAGCTGGGGAGGGACCTTTTACAAGGCTGTGGAGAGACTGGACAAGTGGTAACAATTTAAAATGGAAAGAGGGGAAATTTAGATTAGATGTGAGGAATTAGTTATTCTTTGGTGTGAGGGTGTTGAGCCCCTGGCCCAGGTTCCCAGAGAAGCTGTGGCTGCCCCATCCCTGGAAGTGTTGAAGGTTGGATGGGGCTTGGAGCACCCTGGGCTGGTGGGAAGTGTCCCTGACCATGGCAGGGAACTGGATGCTCATCAATGTCTCTTCCAACCCAAACCAGTCTGGCATCCTATGATTTACAAAGCAGCCAGGCAGGGGTCCTTGCTGAAGATTTCCAAGAACTTTCTCAGATGCTGCAGGGTGTACACACTCTGCTGCATCTTGGGACAGGGGGTTATAATGCACAGCCTTTACAAACCTGAAATAGTCTGTGTCCTTTTCATCCTGACTGTTGTTGGTAAACTCATATAAATGGGAAGTGCCATTTCCTTCACATTGTTTGAAGTCTATTTGTTCAAGAAATAACTGAATAACAGTTTTTCCGTGTTTAAAACAGGAGAGCTTTTCCCTAATGCCCTAAGTCTAAATTAGTTTTTTTAATGTCCTGATGAGCCCAAAATAGTAGGGCAGCCAGGTTAGGGTCCCAGGCTTTAAAGCATCCACGGGAGTTTATCTCTCTCCTGATAAAAAATTTCCTTTCTTTATTTTGGGTGGAGTTTGCTTTGTTTTTTGTTTGGGTTTATTTGTTTTATGGTTTTTTTTTTTCTTTGTTTGTTTGTGGGGTTTTTTGTTTGTTTTTTTACAATATTGAGTCTCATTTATCTCTTGCTGCCAGCTGAAATGCTGAATTAGGAGAAAAAAGGGGTGGCAGTTCCTTTTTTTGGACATATTTTGTTGAGGTGACATCTAAGTAACAGCAGAGACATCTTTCCTGGGTGGGAGCTCTGAGGCAGATCAGAATTGCTGTGGCAACGTGGGTTTCCTGAGTTTCTTTTTTGCATGTGCATTTAAATCAGTGACTTTGAAAGAAAAGTCTGTGTGTGCAGTATACCCTCATGATTTTTTTTTCTCTCATTCCTCATTTTATGCTGTTTCAGAAGCCTGAAACAATAGCACTGAAAACAAATATCCCTGGAGTGATGGTAAGGAAATAGGTGAGTGTGTGGAAGGCCCTTATAGTTAAATCAAGCAATATATATAAAAAAAAAAAAAAAGAAAAAAGGAAAAAACCACTGAATTTGTTTTTGTGAGCAGTGCTAGTTGCCTTGCCAGTCTGAAGCTGGCACTGTGGGTTTGCTGTAATCACTGAGCTGAGAAAAAGAGACACGGGGTTTGTTTGTTTGTTTGTCATCATGGAGTTGAGCAGGACTTAAGCAGTTGAATGCACAACACTTTGCTTTCATCCTCTTCTCTCTGATTCTGGATTCCACATACATTCCCCTCAAAACCTCCAATCTGTTTTTTGACCCTCCTGAAGAGTTAGAATTTACATATTTATCACGTGTGAATATCAGCCTTTTTTTTGGGTTTTAAAAAGGCATCATGATTAAAATCAACTACAGGCATAACCTTGAGGTGCTTTGCTGGAGCATCCTCTCCCATGGGAGACCATGGGTGTGTTTTTTGCTTTGTTTTGGGGACACCCAAGCAGTGTCCCTCCTCCTGGCTGGATGTCAGGTCTCTAGGCAGGGTGGCATCTTAGGTTTGCCATGGTACAAGACAGCAGGTGGGTGAATGGGCAGGATCTGCATCGTGGACATGGTGCAATATGCTGCAGAATCATGTGTAGGCCCTTTGGGTTGCAACACAAAGCTGTTTGGAGATGAGGAGAAGGAAAATGCACATTTGATAGGAGGAAATACTGTAATCAAGATGGCACAGAGTAATGCCAAGGAAAAAAAAAACCACATTCCTTTCGACAACAACCCTGAGTAGTGCCTTCCATCACTGAAGCCAATAATCCTCTATCTCTTGGAGAGCAGCTTCAAAAGGCCCATGCTATCCAATCTTTTGACTGCAGTTGGTTGAAGATTAAATACTCAGACCACAGTGCCTTTTTTTTTTGTCATTTTGGGAGCTGACTCTCTGTCTTGATGGATTTCTTAGGTGAAGCATGGAAGGTCACATCTCCTGCACAGCATCCTCCCAGCATCACACGCTGCCTGCTCACCACAGTCCTGGCTGTGAAACCTGTGCCAGAAGCATGGAAAGGGATGGAAAGATGTGGTGGAAACATATTGCACTCTAGCTTTCCTTGGCATTGGCAGAATGGCCAATTCAAGACTAGTCCAAGCTAGCCAGGGCAGCCCCTAGACTGCTCTAACATAGTCTCAGAGCTAACCTCTAGGCACAGCAGTCAATGTTTGACATGAGCTTGCTAATTTACTTGAAGGTTTCTGAGGTCTGAGGGAGGTGGGTTCAGCACTGAGAATGAATTGCAGATCTCTGCTCCACTCTCAGCTCAGCCACTTACTCCCTGTGATTGCAAATCACATTCTCTGTGCAATGCTTTCCAAAACTGTCTTGTACTTTCAGTTCTTCAGCTGGTGGAATAGAAAACCAAGCAAGTTGGTCAAGTTCCATTTGAGTAACCAAAGGACCATTCTGGTAATGTCAGTTTGTGTTTCCAAAGCAAGGCTTCATGATTTTGGCAAGAACATGAGAAGTTGTTACAGAGCCCTGGAACAGGCTGCCCAGGGGGGTCGTGGAGTCTCCTTCACTGGAGACATTCAAAACCCGCCTGGACACGTTCCTATGCGAGGTACTCTAGGTGGCCCTGCTCTGGCAGGGGGGGTTGGACTAGATGATCTTTCGAGGTCCCTTCCAACCCCTATGATTCTGATTCTATGATTCTATGATTCCTGAATCCTATGCTATGGTTGGAATCCTATGCCCAGGTTATGGTTGAAGGACCAAGCCTTGATCTGTGTCATATCCCCCAGCAGCAGGGATGGACTTCCCAAACCAAGAGGGTTGAGCTGGCAGGGGCAGCTGTGCAGGGGCATCCCAGCTGTGGCTGAGCTAGACACAGTGACAAGGGTGGGCTGGGAACTCCAGCCACTGTGGTTTTTCCAAGCTCTTGATGAGTTGGAGTTCTGGCTGCTTGGGAGTTTTGCCAGCCCTGGTAGGTATGAAGTCAATATTATGTTCCAGGAAAGCTTACATGGTTGAAGAAAAAAAAAAAAAGCCTTGTGGTGGCAGCAGGACAGCTCTAGCAGTAGGGTGTCTCCAGCACCCTCATATCACATATTTCTTGTTTGCAGCCTTGGTGTTTTCTCCTTATTAACCTGACCTCATCTACTGAAGAGTATAGAGAGACCTTTACCATGTTTCTTTTCCTTGGCACTGGCTGAGATACTGGCTAGACCAGACTGTTCCTTAGGAGGATGCAGACACTGATCTCTAGAGAAACTCTCCAGCTTCACCCACCTACCTTGACTTTATGCCTTGACACATCTGTGAGTCAACATGGTGGTGATACATTTTGCCAGATGCTTCCCAAAAAAAAAAAAAAAAAGAGTTGTCCTGACTTGGAGGTTTTGTAGTCATCTCTCTGACATAGACCTTAGCCAGCTTTCCATAGGGCAGTCCTGTGGAGATGGCTTATGAGCCAGCATGAAGCACTCATGCTTTAAAACTGTTTTTTTCTGCTTCTTCTTCCTGGGATGTCACAGCCCCTGGTGATTTCATGCCATCATCTCCATGGTTGGGCAGTGTTTGCATCCGGGTGCACTACTCCTCCAACAGTTTGTGAGGATGTGGGTGTCTGGTGGTCCCTATATCAGGCCCTTGCACCTTAGGTTGGCAGCCAAGCCACTCATCCTTATTAATAGAGGGCTGGAATTCTGTGGTGAGACGTTGAGGTTGGGTGTCACGGGGTGCAGCTCAGTGATAAGGATGTGATGTCTGCTGTAGCAGAGGGCTGCTGGTGAAAACTCCAGCCGGGTCCACCAGGATGGGTGGAAAGACCACTGTAGGATTCCTCAGAGGTCAAGGCATAGGTCTGGCTCTAGAGGGCAGGTTGTCTGATGTGGTAGGTTCTCCTCAGGGTTGGCCAAGGGAAGACAGTCACAGAATTTAAGGTGCACAAGTAATCTTCTAACCCCAAAAGTACGGGCTGGCCAGCCCCAATGTTTCCTGCCAGCTCTGGAGATAAATCCACAGCAGGTCAGACCAAGAGATCACCGTGCCCTGTCTCAGGGTGCAGTCAACAGCAGGCGCTTGGGAAGCAGATAGTGATTCTTCCCAATCCTCCCCGTTTTCAGCAACAGTTTCCTTAATCTGATGGATCAGCAGAGCCCCTGAGTGGCACAAACTGCATCCCTGGTGCCTTTGGTGTGGTGGTAGACCTGCAGCCTCCCAGCATCCTTCCTAGACTTGCAGGCATTTAGCAAAGATGTCTCCATGGAGTAGACCAGTGTTGGTCTTGTGCTGTGTTTTGTGGTTAAAATGGGCTGAAATATTATAGTTTAATGTTTAACGACAGTGGTTGTGAAAGGAAGGAAAAAACCCAACCCCATAGAGCTGCTCCTGTGTCAGGGCTCTCTCTAATCCATGCAGGAGGAGTCATTTGCTGCCCACCCATTTCACTGTACATTTTCAGAAGCCTTTCTAAAAACCACCCATGAACATGAATAATCATATTAATAGTTAAAAATCATTAGCTGTGACTTAATTTTTCTTATTGTTGTTTTTGTTCTTCTTTTTTCCCTTCCCTCCTGGTTGCACAGTGGCCATCCCAGCTAGAAACTTCTATTTGAGAAGCAGGGCTGGCTGGGCTGAAAGGAGAAGTTTTCCTAAGCCACCAGATCAAAGGGAAACTTCCCAGTCCAACCAGCACACAGGTTTCCTCCCACTCCCAGGTTCAGGCTTGGCATCTAGTTCAGCCATCCCGTAGGATACTCTCAGCTACTTCAGGATCTCCTCTTGATTTTTTTTTTTCTTCCTTTCTTTTTTCTTTTTTTTTTTTTTTTTTAATTGCAAACTA
Organism: Calypte anna; assembly: GCF_003957555.1. Taxonomy (NCBI): domain Eukaryota; kingdom Metazoa; phylum Chordata; class Aves; order Apodiformes; family Trochilidae; genus Calypte; species Calypte anna. The sequence continues at coordinate 3,539,130 of NC_044253.1, read as the reverse complement.
ATTTGGTGACTCTTAAGCTGAGTTATCTGCTGTCACTGCACTTGGGCTGCGTGTCCCACTCCCACAGCCCAAAGCCTCTGTTTCCTTTCTGCCAGTACCTTGGTATCTGCCTTGCCCAGGAGCCTGCTGATGAAGATTTCCTGTTTGTTTTGAGTCACTGCTGGAGTGATAAATATACTTCAGGCTCTCTCCTCTGAGAGGAAAGAAACCAGCTGCCCCGAACTAAAGGGAAAAATATGTTGAAATTCCACCCAAAAAAGGGCCCTGTTATCACGGGGCTTCCATGGAAGGATAAACCCAGGTAACAGGAGCTAGGACCAAAGTGTAATTTCCATGTTAAAAATGTTCCTCCCCCCTCCCCAGGCTTTGTTTTGAATTGACTCATTGTAATCTGAATTTTTTAACCAGGTTAGAAATAAATAAATAACTGCATACATACATAAATACATACATACATACAAAGCCCCCATAAACTTACACAGTGGAGTAATGCTTGGCTGGCTAAACAAACAATTATACTTGTGGTTTCTTGATCTGACCACAAGCTTTAAATGCCATATTTTTGCATGAACCTATAATGCTTCTGGATAAACAATTGTGTTTATATTGTCAGGAGTATCCAGTGTGGTGGGGTGTAATTTCTGTGTGTGATTACAAGGCTACAGGATAAATTCCAAGAGAAAAGAAAGGAGAGGAAGATTAGATTATTAAGTCATTTTTAATAAAAACAGCATAGTTTGGAATTTCTTATAGCTTAATTTGTAATTCTTAAAGAACTCAGCACTGCCTTTTAAGTTTCTACAATTATCTTTTCATCTCACTCTAGCCTTTTATTTTTATTTTTATTTTTTACTTGAGACAGGGCCCAACCCAAAGCCTTGGATCTAAACCCAGGATCCCGGTTCAGATCTGAGTTCACAGTTCCAACCTCATTCCTGGAAAAGTGGAGTCAAGCTGGAGAGCTCCAGTACATGTTGGATCTGGATTTACAAGCCCAGGTTCAGGGATGTTTGACTCCTAGGAGTTACATTTGATGGGTGGAATGGTGAAAAAAATGGTGACTTTGGGGTCCTTCCAGCGTTCCAAGAGGAGCCAGGGGTCAAAAAAAGTGTTACAAGAGATCAGATGTAGATCAGGGTTATAATAAAATTCCTTGAAGGTATCCCTGGTCTGGTCCAAAAGAACACAAGGTGTATGTCAGGCTGTGCTGGACCAAGCAATATTTTGGGAGGTAGCAGCTCCTTGCCATGGCTTGGAGGAACATGGTCTTCCAAAGAGGTTTTATGAGGTTTGGGTTTTTGGGTTTTTTTTTGTGTGAGTGAAATGTCCCTATTGCTTCTAAAGGTCCTGGTTTGGGCCTCATAAAAAAGGCACAGGACTAAATTTTGTCCTTAGGAGATGTTTGAACTGCTGCTATGGGGGGAAAAAAGTGGTTTTCCTACAATTTTTGAGAGATTTCTCCTTTTTTTTTCTGTAAACTCCCCAGGTTTTGGCAAACAATGTGTGCTTTTCTCTACTCATGGGCACATTCCCCTTCCAGTAAGCTAGCCCTGCTTTCTCCTTTATATCACTGAGTGAAATCACATGGAACAAAAATAATCATATTTAAGCAGTTTGAAGTATATTTTTTCCATGGTTTACCTTTACCATCTCCTAGTAAAATATAATTCCTTTTTTAACAGCAGATGAAAAAAAAAAACCCAAAAACCATTATGGCTTTAAAGCATGAGATTATAAAAGACTGCAGCTAGTTTAGATCTCACAGTTAGAAGTTAATTCTAAGTCACTGGAATTGAAAACATCAGTTTACAACATTTACTGGCTTGCTATAAAAATGTATTCCCCTGTGTTATGTTAAACATGAGAAACTACACCTCGGTGTGTCCATTATTTATATATTTATTCATATCTTGCTGCTTCTGATTCAGCTGTGTAACTGTATGCAAAACAGATAATTACCGGGGAACAGAATAATTTGTATTTTGAGGGGAATAAATACCCTGAAGGATTTGCTTTTGGGGAAAGAACACGCTGCAAAGAAATTACATAGATTTTGTAAACAGATATGAAAATGAAACGGGAGAAAAAAAAAATAGGTGAGGAAATATTTGGGGCCTGACAACTCTGACACCAACGTGTTTGTGTGTGTGAAATAATTTTACTTCTGAAATACCCAAATTCACATTGTAAAATGGAACATTATTTGACATAGTTATGTAGAAAATAGGGTTTAATGCCAGCCCTACCCAGATACCAGAACGCTGCTCAGGTGTTGGCTGCTTTTTGTAGAGGGATGGGATTGGGATCAACATGTTTGTCCTCCAGCTACAAAGAAGCTTAAGAAATACCTGCACCAAATGTGCCTCAGGTGTGGTGATTGGTTTAAAATGTCATTTTCTTCTCTCCCTTCCACCACCTGGGGACCCTGGTGCTTGTCCCTCCGTTGTGCTGGAAGTATGAACATCTAGAACTTGGCTTCTCACAGGAGTGAGCACCATAGACCTTCTCTCCTCTAGCTTTATTCTCTGAGTTAGCACCAGACCATGGAAGAGAGATGCTGGAGACACTAATTTTAGCATTTCCAGTAACAGAATTACTACTGGAAATGTGGCTGAGTAATGGCATCAACCTTCATTTCCCTTTGATTTATTTAGCGCCAGCGTTTGCCTGTTCCATTTCTTTCTGCAGGCTTGCTGGTGTCTCCCAAACTTTCCTACAGTGAAGGTTTTATGGGCAAGTCCATGCCAAAAAATGTTTGTCTGATCACCTTAAAGCTACCCAGATTGCCCCAGATCTTGACTGCTGCTGAAGGGTGTTGAACCTGTCCCCCAGAGCACCCAAAGCATCCAGCATCCTGAAGATGTCTCCAAGGAGCTTCTGCAACCCAAGGGGCTGCTTCAGAGGTTTGTCTCTGCTTATTGAGGAGAAATTTCACAGGTGAGGTGAAATTTCACATGTCAGGTGTTTGGAAGACCCTTTTGTTGTAGCTGCTTCGTGGTCTCTGGCATCTGTATCCCACAACACCTGGGAGAACTGGGAAGATGGAAATGCTGGAGCTCTGAGGTAGGCAAAGTGACATGACCAGGGGCACCCAAAACAGGACATGGGACAAATCCTAGTTTCCCAATTCCTTGACTAGAGCAGTGAGATGGTTTCTGTTACAGCCTGCTTTTCCACCAGCAAGAAGAAAAAAATCCTGAATTTGAAGGCACTCCACAGACAAATATAGTTCTGGGTAGCAGTGCACAAAAAGCAGTTTAACACAGTGTTAAAAAAACCAAAGAGAAAAATCTCAGTCTTAAGATCTCAGCCTTCACACTTCCACCAGGGCTGATTGTGAATTTTGCTTTTCTTTTCTTTCATTTTTTTTTTTTTTTTCTCTCTCCTCCTTCCTTTTGGTGGAGAAGTTTTCTGGAGGTATTTTTCAAATTTTCCAGTTTAGCAATGCGTTGGCTCAAACTGAAAAGAGAACTAGGCACTGGGTCACAGGCAGAATTAGGTTTGTGCTAGCGGTGGGGGCAGGTTGCTGACACAGCTACAATCAGACAAAACATTGAAAACTTCTGGCTTTGTACTTCTCAAATGCCTCTTTTAGAAAAATCGCTTAAGTTGTTATTAACATCCACCACCCACCTTCCCTTTCTGGTCCTGACATTGTGTAATAATAGATAATGTTGACATATGTTCCCTGCTGGTCAGAAATACTATACTTCTGTGAAAGGTAACATTTTCAAGCAATGACAAAATGTATTTTACTTGGACAGAGCCTCAGTTATTGGACTAATCTCACAATGTGGGATGTGGGGTAAAAGTTTTAACATTTTAGTTGTGGGAGAAAGTTTGTTGGGACAGTAAAAGCATCAGTATGGGGTGTGTTTAGTTTGCTCCATTTCTAGAGGTACTGGCTTGGTATCAAGCTCTTGCGTCCGTAGGAATTTAAAAGAAACATTTGCAGTATGTATGAGGAACAGCTGTCTGTGTACTCCCAGCAACTTTTCAAAACGACTATTTGGACATTTTTTTTCCTAGGAAGGATTAGAGAACTAGGGAATATGTGTGTCCATGTGTCCTGCATGCTCTGAATATTTTTTTTTTTTTTTGGGTAGTAAGTAAATTTTTAAATGTTGAGTAACAGCAAAAAGATCTGTAGTTATTTATCTGTTCTCCAGTAAGCGAAACTGGTTGAAAATAGAAAAAGAGGAAGAGACAGCAAAATCTCCCAAACAAATACACTGTGAAAAAAAACTATTTTTAAAAGTAATCTGGGGTGAGATTCTATAAAAACGTGTCTGCTTTGCACGCCACGGAACGCGGCACAGGACTGTGCAAGCCTGGAGAAATCGAGTTTTATCTTGAGTCTTGCGCAGATCTCTGTGCTTGGGGAAGCTGGAAATCATTTTTTTTATTGAATCTGGGCTCTTTACGTGCTACAGCAGGATCCAGAAATAATCACGGGGGTCCTGTAATTTGGCAGATACACATCTCCTCTTGCAGCGGGCTCCCTAGGATTTGCTTTTTCCCTGCACTGAGGGTGGATCAGCCCGACAGAAATGTGCTTTTCCCTGCAAAATCAGGGAAGCTGTAGGGAACAGCCCTGGGTTCAGCATCTGCCTGCTGCCTCCTGGGCTGTGACACACTGGTCTGTGGGGACCAGGAGCTTTAACCTGTCCAGCCCCTGCCCCAAGGCATGAGCTGTGGCTCGGGAAGATCTTGGGACCTCCCAAGCAAAACCCATTGGTGCGGTCTAGCTGCTGCCCTGAGGGTCTGGGATGGAGTCTCCCATGGAATGGGGTGCCAGAACCTTCCCTGTCAGCTCCCCATCCATCTTGCTTCACCCATCAGGAGCATCCTGTTTGTTTTCAGACTCTCCCTGAGTATCTGCTGGGTTGCCTTGGGTTGGCTCTGTTCTCAGTTACACCCATTGATGTCAGTGGGGTTGCGTTGGTGGAATCAGGAGAAAAATTTGGCTCCTCATCTTTTTTATTCCTCCCCCCCCCTCCTCCATTCCTCTTTAATTTTTATTTTTTTTTTTTTTTCCTCTGCTCAGCCTAAGCCCAGCCTGCTGCCTGGCTTGTCCTGGGCTCCTGCTGCCACTGGGGTGAGAGCTTCTCCTCTGCAGCTCCTGCTGCTTGGCACAACTTCGCTGCTTCGTATCCAATCTCGGCTCAAAACATATCTGTTCTGCTTTCTGCTTCCTCCCTCCTTCTTTGCTCGTTGTAAAGCATTTTATTATCCAGACTTTATGGAAGGCTCTGTACAAAATGAAGTTGTGAGGTTATTTGTTTTGGTGCAGCCAATCCAATAGTATAAGCTACTTCCCTCCTTTAATCTTCTCCTCTTTAGATAATACATAGGCTTTTATGTCCTTTAATTGTCAGAAATAAATGCTGCTTTAGCCATTACTTCCTGAAACAGAGCAGTGATCTCCCTTAGATGCAGCTGTTTATGTTATGCATAGCATAGCCGGGTCACAAGAATATGTTACAAGTTTTCAGCAGACCTTGTGCTCACTTTTTTAGCAGAATTTCCAATTTAACTTCCCTGTTTCCAAAAAGGAAAGGATCCAATGGGCTACTGACGAGCAGTGCCTGCTGCCCCTCCGTTGACATGGCTTGGAATAATCCCTGCTGAAGCCAGCAAGCATTAGAAGAAAGAAAAGAGTGATAGGAGCAGTGGGTAAGGTCAGTGGAGTTTCACATTGCTGCATTAGGACCTAATCATTATTAATTATTTGCTTAATAGTAGAGACTTCACATCCCAGCTGAGATTAAGACCAAGTGGTGCCAGATGTAGTGCAAACACCTATTAAGTCATGGTCCCTTTATCAAACAATTTACAGTCTAAATAGACAAGACAGAGAAAAGATGGGAGATGAACAAAGAGGTGTCAGCACCGGAGACAGGAAATTGGAGGAGCTGGGGCATCAGGAATAGGGAGAGAAATGAAGGTCACAATGAAGTTTCTGGAGAGAACCAGGGAAAGATCCCCAGCTAGGGTAAAAGCAGAAACGTGGTCCTGTAGAAACCTCCTGCTCCAGCTGCAGATGGTTCAACAGTGCCCACAGGGCTCTAGGGGGCCAGGAGGTGGTGTAGATGATTGTCACCCACTTCCACCAAAGTGACCCCAGGTCTGTCACCCTGCTGATGGAGACCATCAGAGCTAATCCAGCTGGGTCTTTCTGAGCTGGGCAAAGGGATGTTCATATCAAGCTCTTCTGCTGGCCTTGGAGGGTGGTAAGCAAGGCATGCAGAGCATGGGTGCTACCATTTCAGCTGTCACAGCTGGTTCTGGAAGAAGAACTTGGTTGGTGCCTTTCTCAGGCCTTTTGGCATGCAAGCACCACCAGCCCAGGCTCTCACCCTCACTCACATCTACTTACACCTACCAACACAATTTAATTTGCACCACCTTCCAAATCACCTCTGAATTTGGCAAGAAAAAGATCTATGTGGCCAGCTATAGATGGTGTGACCACTCTAGGGTTGTCATGGGGAGTGGGTTGCTTTGATTTGGGTCTGGTTTTAAGTTTAGCTCTGTGCAGCAGAAAAAGAGCTGACAACTTGAAAAAGTTCCCTAAATTCTCAAAATGCTATACAAATGCTATACAAATGCTAGCTATCCAGCAACAAAGTATTTAAGACGCTTTGCTTATGCCTTCATGAATAACTTTCTGAAAGGGTTGTGACATACTTGTGCCATTATTTTGTATGGCAATTGAAGGGGGGAAAAAAAACTTGGAAGGATGTTTGTTATTATTTTTCTTCTTCTGACCACTCTGTTTGGAATAACTGCCAAGTTTGACTCTAAACTTGCAAGTACAGTAACTTTTTTTTTCTTTGAAACTTGGGTCTATAATGTCTGGAGCTGCTTTTGGTTGAAAGCAATTGTCATGTTCCTGACTCTTGTGATCAATCGAAATCAATTTCATAGAGAAGGTTAACAGGGAAGGTCCAAACAAATGAATCCATGTGCATTTATCTGACAGTTTTTCATATACAAATAACGAAAGCAGTACATTATCAATTCTCCCTAGTAAGAAGGATTCTTCATGTTTTTATAAAAAGTACTTAAGAGCTGACTTTGAAGAAAGACTTTGAAAACTTGCCAAACCTTCTTTGTATTTTGAAAGTCCACATCAAGAAAGTAGTAAATAGTCATTGAGCGTAGGAAAAAGGAAACTATTAGCATTGTTTTCTTTGAAAGATAAAAAGAAAAATGCAGTGCAAAACTTCATAATCTCTGAAATGTGTATTTGTTATTTGAATCAATTTAAAACAATTGTCACTATTAAGTTCATGTTAGCCTGACTACTGAACTGTATAAAATAGCTCTGTATCTGCTAGTTTCATATATGGGTTTTCCCCTCTCCTCATCTCCTTTTAGTTTTATAGGCTTTAGCATTTCTATTTAATTGCAGAGTTAGAATTTCCATGAAAGCTCTGTTTAAAAAAGCCTCTCCTTCAGCTCCCCAGCCCTCCTTAGGATTTTTGAACCTATGTTCATTCCTCCAATGTAGGTATCTGTCCTTGATTTCTACAAAGAAATAATTCATCACATTTCCCTTTCTGCCATCATGCAGCAGTTCTTTGTAACATGTTCAGATAAGATGCCATCTTTTTTTGTTGTGGGTTTTTTTTTGTGGTTGTTTTATTTTGTGGGTTTTTTTCTGGGGGGTGTTTTGGTTTTTTTGTTTGTTTTATTTGCAGATAGCTCCTGGACCAGGCTTTCTGTTGTTACTCTGATTTGGTGCAGCATCATTTAAAAATCACTGCTCAGCACTAAGAGGGATGAGATCAGGTTGGGAAAAAAAATATAATTATAATAATTTCAGGATAAAAGGAGGAAAAAAAGTAGTCTTATACTTTATACCACCTTTGAATAGATACATTGCATGCTTGCACTGAACACTACAACCTTGGTATTAATTATGTGTAATCAAGTAACCAACTTGTCTTTTACCACTGCCAGTGCAGGTTGTACTTATGCATATATTAATTACAAAGCCATTAAGCTGTCCCGTGTGTGAGGTAACACTGTGAGGAAATGCCCCTTCACTTCATCTTTAATAAGTTCAGGAGACATTCAGCTAAAAGGGGATCTAAGCTGTGTATAACCTGTGAGAAAGGGAAGTGGAAGCTGGTATGTGAAGAAACATATGTTTGCCATGTAGAAGTGGGATGTTTTCCCCTGTTAGCCATAGAAGTGTCTGCAGGTTGTAAAATAGATCCAGTAAAGAGCTGGAAGGGTTTGGTAGGTATATTGGTGTGTTTGGTAGCCAACTATAAATGCTGACCTTTTAAGAGGGATCGTGTCTTTATATAGAAAATGTATATTTGTGGATGGGATAAAGGTAGGATTACAGTAAGGATTTTTTTGGCAGGAGTTTCCGTGATTGTATTTCTTAAGAAGATAGTTGATGGATTAAACGATCATCTGAGATTTTCAGAGTTTGTAAAGACTTTCAGATTTACCAATTCATCATCTCTTGTCTCCATCTAATTATTACAAATCTGTTGCCTCGAAATATTTGTCGCTGCTGGATATTGACTCAGCTCCTGCCCTAGCTTTGCTCAAACTATCCATCCCATTTTACAATAAACAATCAAGAAAACATAAAGTAGATTAAATTGTGATAAATGTCAAATGCATGAAAATATTCTGCTGAAAAGTATCAACATTTTTCATGCTTCTCTGCCCCCATTTTTTCATTGATAAAATGGGTCTAATCACAATCACAATCTCTTATGGCTTTATTGGAATGATCAAGCCAAGCCTGGATCTGCTGATAGCCTGTTCATGGCCTTCCTCCCTGCAGGGAGATGAGTGAAATTTGGTGGGATGAGGTTTTCTTCAAGCAGCTCTTTCATGGGGACAGTTTTCTCCCTTTGGATGGGTCAGGGCTGAGGGTTTGGTCCCACAGCTCTGACCTCAGCAGAATGCTTTTGGAGAGGGCAGAAGGGATGCAGCAAATATGGGAAGATGCAGGAGGAGTTACTTCAGGCTTCCAGTGCAAGATGTATTTTTCCCATCAACATCCTTGCCAGCTTCCTTCTCCAAAACCTCTAACAGAGCTTTTTGTTACCCTCTGAGATACAAGTTTCAGGGCAGCATCAAGATTCAGGATGATGGCACTATCCATATGCTAAGATCCTCAAAATATAACCTCTGAATAGCATCTTCTCTGCTTGGTGGAGCAGAGGGGACCTCCAGATCATGTTTATTTACTCTCTTTGAAATGACAGTGTCTTCACTTGCAAACTGGTGACATTCCAGCTTGACTAGTTTGCTAATGAAGTTATCCTGTTAAAATTAATCTTGCAGTGGAAACACATTTTTTTTCCCCCATAATTCTCTTCTCAATTCGTTAACAAATCTTCCTGGAAGGTAGGAATAAAATTTTAGAAGGGTTTTTTTCAAATAACCAGCATCAAACAGGCATTGCCATGTCTTCATGGAGCTGGATAGAAACAGTTTGGCTATGAATATAAAAAAACAACCACCAAAAAAAAAAAAAAAAAAAAGATAAAAAAAATGGTTTTGGTATTTTTTTAGCAATGGCACTTGTCCATTTCTGCCTTCCTGCTACAAATCACCTACATGCAGTTCTTTTAAGACTGACTTTTGATCTAGTTGCCCATTTAGTGATAATGTGAAATGCTCTTTTTTCTTCTAAAATGCAAAATTAATATTGCATTATTCTAGCCAGTATTATTCCTGCAATGAAGCAGAATTTCATCAAGTTAAACTTTCCTATTAGAAAGATTCAAGGAGAAGGGAAGGATTCTCTGCTGGTGTATGAGTCTTGAGCTTGATGATCCACTGACATCAAAGAAATTGGGATTTGCAGTCATGACATGAAAACCAGAATTTCTCACACAGATTTTCTCTATATTTTTGTTAATTCTCCAAGCATAGGACCACAGTAATCCTGCTGCTCCTAGTGATGCACAAGTGACAATCCCAGTGGCAGTCAGTGGCAGTGGCATAGTGGACTATGGAGGTGTGGTTTGGACTGCCTGCATGTCCTAAGTCCTAAAATAGCTGCAGCCCAAATGACTTGCAGTGCACTGATGAGCTCATTAATACATAAACTAATGAAACTATGTCTTCTGCTTCCTCCAAGCTTGCTGCCTGCATTTTTCAGGAGAAACCCAAGTTATTTGGCAAAGGATATACCCGCTGGTGTTTTGCTTTTGCTTGTTGTTGCAAAAATGTGCTTTTCAAAATTCAGTATATAAGTGAAGAAGAAATATTTGAGTTCCTTGAGTTCCTTTTATGATCTATGATCATAAAATGGTTTGGAGAGGGGACACCTTAAAGAATATCTCATTCCAACCCCTCTGCCACGGACAGGGACACCTCCCATCAGCCCAGGTTGCTCCAAGCCCCATCCAACCTGGCCTTGAACACTTCCAGGGATGGGGCAGCCCCAACTTCTCTGGGCAATGTTTAAGCTGTTGGTGGGGTGTCATCACCCAGTGCATCCAACCACCATCCTGGGTACCCTCAGAGTGGCAGGGTGAGAACATTTCACTGCTGCCTCCCACCCTGCAGCCTCTGGGACATTCCTACAGCCGCTTTTCCAGCGAAATCCCACGCTGACCGAGTGACTCACGTCAGAAGACATTCCAGAAAGAAGAATAATTATGCCATTGCTGGAATTGATGTAATGGTGTTTTTCAGGATGCTTTAATAGACATGAGTGATGTTTTGGCAGGCGTTTTAAACAACCCCAGATATCTGATTGCATTACCCACAGCTACCCAGAGCATCTCCAGGGAAAGGGACATTACTTAAGGTACTTCCTCTGTATTTTTAACTTGCTGGAGCTAACTTAGAGAGCAGCACAGGGCTCTTTCTCTTCAGAAGACAGACATATTGGAGAGCTTAACCAAGACACATAACAAACCAAACTCTAAACATATACAGATCCCAAGAGACAGGCCTATGTAAACAACATCATAATTCCCTGGGTTATGTGCTGTTTAAAATAACATTTAGCTCTGCATTCACCCCCAAAGATTGCCACTTAGCAGCATTGTTTCTTTTTGTAATCTTTATTGTTTAGGTTTATTATGGTTCTCATCCCCCCCCACCCTGAAAACATAAACAGTTCCCCTCTTCACCCCACGAGTGGGACGCCCATGTCTGGGTGGAGCTTCTTCCATGGCCAACCAAAAAGATAACTTAGGAGGGCTATGTTGAGCCTCTTCCTCTCAGAAACAAGTTTGTTCTCCCTATCTCTATGTGCCCTAATTCTTTGCTCCTTAGGATGGTGTTTCTCCTTATTAATGATTACTACCACCCTTTAAACAAACCTCTTGAAATTGTCCTCTTATTTAACACCCACGTGGTCCCACCCAGGGTTCATTGCCTTCGTTAAAGTTATATATTAAGAAAATCATGATAATAAAAAGCTCTGCACACTGATGTCCATGGGTTGTTTTGCAGAACCTTGTTGTTTAGCTTCTCTCTGCAAGTAAATAGGTCTTTTTCTTGGTCTGGCCTGTTGATAAGACTTCACACTTGGCTGGGCTGGAGGTGAGTTTGTGGAAAGGCAGATTGTTTTAGTTAACATAATCAGTGAACTCACTGTTCTACCTGGATGTCTGGGAGAATTGCCAAGAGATTTCCCAACATTTCAATCAGAGGCATGGGCTATAAAGCTGTCAGTTTTCTTGTAGGCCAATTTGCCTTTGCCATGGTTCTAATGTTGTGCTCATTTATAAAGAAATCAGACCAGGTCTTTTGGGGTAATAATTTATGCTGGTTTCAGTTTGAAGGAGAATGATTTCTTCTTCTTCTTTCTTTTTATTTATTTATTTATTGAATATTTTTTAATTCTAAAGATGCATTTTTAAAAAGCATTTCCTGACACAGAAAAATGCCCCACTTTAAGATTCTGATACAATAGTAATTAAAAAAGAATAAATTAATATTCCATTTTTCTTCCCAGCAGTGGTGCTGGTAACAGTGGTGCTCTTTTCATGCACTCCCCCAGCATCAAGTAAATCTGTTTTTAAACAAAGAGATGGAGCTACTCAGGTCAAACACTCAGGGTGATATTGGTCTGCATAATAATTACAATCAAAGATATGTTAAACTACCTGAAAATATTTCACTTACACAGGAAAAAAGTATGCCTACAAGTTTATGGTTTCCAGGTCATTGTCATCTACCCTGCTTCCAACTGATGTAATAAATTCTGGTGAAATATCAACTACTGACTACTGAACTTACACATATTTTTTTTTTCCCCCAAGTCTTTGATATTTACCACCTTGAGCCAGGTTCCATCATGTAACCTTCAATGATGTTGTGATTTTTACTTTTTTTTTTTTTTTTTTTCAGTTGATGGGATGCAGAGGAGCAGGGGAGCACATCACTTGTGATTTCTTTGATGTTCCCATCAGGAAGTTTTTCAATCTTTGGTCAATTGGTTCTATTTCAAGGTATTGCATTGTGGTCAGGACCTATGACAAACAACTATTATTTTTGCAAGTTGGCATGGGAAAAGGTGGACTTGCTCATTCTGCTCTGCAATGCCTCCAGCTGTAGGGAGCAGTTGTGGGGAGTGGGAGTGGGAGGGATGTTGTGGAGCACCTGGTCCTGCACCAGCCTGCTGTCATCCAACATATTTGGCAAGAGAGCTCTCAGTCTGTTTATGGTTTGAAGTTTTGGGTTCCTGGGGGTCAAGAGCATCCCAAGAGCATCTTAGTGCAATGAAGAAGGATGATGGTGACCCTGGGAGATGGGAGAGGCAGGTTGGGAGAGCTGGAAGTACAACCAGGTTGGAAATCATGCCTCATGGGAGGATTTAACTTGCATATCATGGCTTGACAAATTCACCTGTTGAAGGCTTCACACAGCTGATTTATTTGCCAGGACAGGTGGAGAGCTGCCTAGGCTTCTCCCTGAGCAAAGTGGCAGGAGAAGAGGCACATTAAAGAAATTCTGACTCCGACTGCAACAGCGAGAACGCGGCTGTTCCAACACTGCAAATTAGCAGATGGTTTTAAACCAACTCCCAAGCTCTGAAATTAAAAGCACTTAATACAGGAATCATATTCTCTAGCTAAGGCAGAACGGGACTCTGGTGAATTTAGTTGATAATGTTTCCGTGTTGGAACTGAAATTTGTCTTTTTGAGGCAATCAGGGGAGCCGCATTACAGCAGGACTTGCAGAGATTCGTGTTGGTGTCTACTGGCTGCAAGTGCATTAACTCTTTCCTGGGAACTTCTCTGCCAGTGCCAGGACTTCTTCCATGCTGAATACAGTGGACCTCTGAAAAATAACATCCAATTCAAGGTGAGTGGGACCCAGGTAAAAATAAATTTGCCTCAAGCTCATTTATCGAAGAGAAAAAGTGGTTTGTATCATGGAATTATGTGAGTTAAGATACATTAGACCATATCCTCTTGGGGTGATTTGTTAGAACTTTAAAACTTAAGCAACAGCCAGCTCCTGGCCCAGCTAATAACCCTTACATCAACGGGGAAGATTATTATTCTCACAGAGAAATTAATTAGTCTTATGTTCATTTAATTTTTATTTTTATTTTTTACCCAAAGTGATACTGGGAAGGCATGTCAACCTTTATTCCCTTCCTCTCAAACATTGTCAAACACACCACACTGCCATGTATTGTAATGAGACAGCAGAGAAGATGACTGCCATGCTCATTACTGTGTCATTACTGGGTGATGGTGAAAGCTTTTTTCCATCAGGGCCTGATTTCTATATTATCAGGAAAAGGGCAAGGTCTTTGATGTTTTGTAACATTCTTCAGCACTACTAGAAAACTACTTGTTTTCTTCTCTTTCAAAGATGCTTCAGTGGTTTATAATTGATCTACAGCAGACCTTTCAGATTTAACCTTAGGTCATATATAAAATATTAAATATGGCCATTATAGGGACTATGCCTTTACAGAAAACTGCATCGGTGTTAGCCCTTGTGTTCTAGACAAATTCCAATTTAGATAATTAAATTTTGCCTGTGTTCATTTCCCATGCAATTTTAATTGGCTACAGTATTTTCCACTTTCAATGGACTTGTGTGTTGTCCTGGGCTGTGAAAGAGTTAATATGTGCTGAGCTGGAGGTTGCTGCACTTCAGTGGGAAGTGAATCTGTTACCTGTGCTTGAAACCACCACAGAAAAATGCCAAATCCTTGTGAAATAAGGTACAAAACTTGTCAGATGTTTCAGCATGCTTTAAAGGTTTTAAAATCACATTAGTGCCACCCACATTATCACCTGCCCATCCTAAAAAGCAGATTCTCTTAGTGGCCAAATACTCAGTATGTGGCTCCTCAGGTTGCCTTAACCACAGGCTACAAAAGGGAAAGGAATCAATACATATGTAAATGGGACTCTGGTTTAAAAAGCTATTCTTGGTTTTACTGTTACCATGATAAAAGAAGTTGTAAATGGCAAACAGACCTAATTCCTATGGCTTGGCTTCCCTCTGCCACCAGACCAAGGGGAGCATTTGGGATGAGAGCAATGGAACAAGGGCTGGTGTTAATCATTTACAGAAGATCTTGTTCCATCTTGAGGAGGTGCCTAGAGATGAAACTCATTTGAGAGGTTATCCTGGACTTTGGAAATCGTGTAGATTGTTTAAACATTTATTATGGATTACATAGCATGGGGGAAACATACTTTGGTTTTTGGATTATGCAATAAGCATTGTCATTAGCACTAGGCTTTGTCTAATTTAAGAAACCTGAGTCAGTTATCGGAGGCTGTGAGGTCCATTAGCACATTTTTCTCCATCTGTAGAAAATTTTACAGGTCACCTAGCATTACACTTTCCAGTTTTTTACTCCTGAAGATAAAAAACAGATTCGAAATGTTCGCAAAGTCCGAAATTCTATGTAGGAAAGAAAAAAAAACCAAGCAGGCAAATAACATTTTCACTAAGCAGCAGTCCCTGAATTTGTTTACATTCATATATATCAATAAAATCAAAAGCCGGGTGTTTTTCTTCATTCTCTCCTTTCTACAACATATTTGTTTCCTTTGAAAAGAGTTGGCACTGGAGAGAATAATGATTGAAATCCCAAAGCTGACAGAATTTGACCCTGAGAAGGGCTGAGAAGTTTGGCAGTGCTCAGCAAAGGAGTGAGACCCACAAAATGTCCCTACGAAGGGGACAACAGTCACCCCGAGGGTGCAGAAGGGTGTTGCAAGGTTGGGAGCTGCTCTTGGGAAACCCCAAAAGATGTCAGTGACCCCAAGATGCCATCTCCTCCCTTCAATTTTCCTCACCCTGATGCAGGGTATGGAAACCTGGCAAAGAGAGAGAGAACATGAGGGGAATTTTGGATTGGTTTGCTGACAGATGCCCGAGGGGGATCAGGAGGGCCATGTGGACAGACGTAAGGATTTAAAGCATTTAGGAGATAAACATGGAATAAGAGAAGGCAGAGGTGAGAGAGAACCCAGCCCTGCTCTGACATAGAGGTTTCCATGCACTGTCCAGGCTGGGGGAAAATAGACCTAAATCAAGAAAGATGCCTTATGGAACCATTCCCTTCCCATCCTCCAACGAAACATTTGCCCCTGGTGCAATATGAAAGAGGAATTAACTTCAAATACAAGGTTATTTTGTAGAATCAAAATCTCAGTGGAGAAATTTTTGTGCATTAAGGTGAGGAAAAGGGAAGGTTATTCATAAAAAAATATGATGAGAGAATATGCTGCCTTTTAAATTCATTATTAAATGGCTGCAGTGGAGTTTTGGTTTGTTTATATTGAGGATCCCAAGAGAGATCCTCCGGAATATTTGAGGATAATCTGTGGGGATTTTTGCTCCCATCTGTGGCTTTCCTCTTGGAATTTAGTTTTCATGCTGTAATCCGAGAACCACTTTAGGTCATTCAAAAACATTTATTATCTTATTAAAGGCAACTACCTTCACTGCTCTCACATCAAGTGTTAGGGGAAGAAGCCCACAAAGCATCACGAGCAGTGCTGTGCTTTGTAGGTTAAACCAATCCCACTCCAACTTTTAAAATTGTGTTTAGGAGTTATAAGCAACTTCTTTTATGGGATTTTTTTGTGTGGGTGTGTTTGTGTTCTTGCCCACTGAGTGTTGCTTTATGGCACGTGCCACCAGGCTGCTGAAATGCCACGATGTGGCACATGCTGCCCAGTTCCCCCAGAGCATTCATGAGATGACTTGGTGTGGAGAGGAGCCATAGAAAGCTGTTTGCTGTTGGCCTGTCAGGAAAAATCTTCCTGTATTTAAGTGAAGGAAAAGGTCTGCAGTCCTCTTTTCCCTGTTCTATATGCTGTCACTGTATCTATCTTGCCTATCTAGGAGGACCCATCTTTGAGCTGTTTCTGGCACTAACTCGTGGATTTAGGGATGGCTGTGACATCTGCTGTCACTGAGCACTCTGAACAGGAGTTTCTCACTGCCTCTTTCTTAGTTCCACCACCCTGGGAACTTACAAAATCAGAGATCTTTATTAAAGTACTTTCAGAAGAACCAGAGGGAGAGAAAAATCACGTTCTAGACCTCTTTGTCCCATGCAGCAACCTCTTGGTCACTTGGATATTTAACAGTGATTTACAAGCATTAATGAACTGGACCCTCAATTACATCCTTAGGGGCAATGAAGTATTTTCAGGGCATCTCCCTTCCCTCCTCACACAATTTGCAGATGGAGTAAAGGTAGCACATTGAGGAAAGGGCTGACAATTTCTCATCTGAGGCTTTTACCAGGAGAATATATTTCTTCTCCTTCTTTCCCCTCCCCATATCCCAGATGCCTTAAAATGACATTTCTTTCCTGAGTATCTTTTTGATACACTGATGTAGGGGGTCTGGAAAACCAAAGTGTTTTATTTGAAGTAATAGCTGCTGAGATTTCACTGAATGTAGCACTTACTTTTCTTTCCAAACCATTTTTTCCCCTGTATCATATCACCAAAGTTGTAATCTTTCAGCTATTATGACTCCATTATGACTCTACCCCATGATTAATTTGGGGTTAATAACTTTGTCTGGTGAATGTTGGTGTAAAGGAATGATGACTGCTGACTGCACCCTATTAATGGTACATTTGGATTGTTTTGGAGAGCAAATTACCATGTGCTTCACCTACTCAGAAACAGCTTTTTTCCATGAAAAGACAGAGTAAGACTGTGTTTTTAGGAACAATCTGTTTTCTGTCTGTAATTAATATGTTCCGGATTGTTTGGCTACTTTGGTAGGTCTATCACAAATTAGACTATTATGCTCCAAGCTGCTTTTGGGACATCCAGTAATAACTCCTTTTTAAAAAGCATGGAGAGCAAGCCCTGTAAATCACTGTGGGTTTGACAAACTCTCTCTAGCTTTGCCTGAACCCTGCCAGGTTTCTGTAACAAGCTGATGAGCTATCACTGGGTTAAAAAAAAAAAAAAAAAAAAGAAAAAAAGAAGTGTATCCTTGATTCACACCTCTCTGGTGTAAATCCTGTTCTGATTTTGAAAGCACCTTGTTATAACAGTGTTGGACAGAGGAATACTTGAGGCTAAGTGACATTTACAGCCTATGATACTTGTGTATCCACACTGTGTATCCATCAACATTTGGCATTTAAGAAAATCTGCTCATCCTTGCATTGCCTCTGAAACACTCACTCTATTAACAAAACCAAAAAAACCCAGAGAAAATATAAAAAAGGAGAAAATAATCCTTTTTGCATTTGGATTTTTAACAAGTCCGTTTGACAAAACCGGGGTGAATTCAGCCCAAAGTAACCTTGGGCCACTGTACACCTGAAAGGAAAAGGTGGGCTAAAATGACATTTTTCTTTTTTTTGTGTGTCCACAAGTCAGTGCTGGAATAACTTGCACTCTTCAGCGTGTGCAGCTGTATTATCCCGGGGCAGCTTTTGGCTCGCTGTGAATTTACACATCTGTCAGATCGCTTGGAGATCCATAGGCAAAATGTAGCACTTGGGAACATTGTGTGGAGTTGGGATGTTTCCTGTAGGACCTGGGAAGCACAGAAGAATGAGAAGCTTGCCTGCTCACCACAGCCAGGGCTCTCCATACTCCGAGGAGCAGGACAAAAGCGCTTCTGTCCTCAGGTGATTTTAGGCTCTGCTTCAAAACTCCATTCTTAAGTCCAAACCACATTTTTTACTTTTTTAAGGTCAGAACTGTGTTCTTAGTTTAAAAGCATTCATGCAATCCCTCTGCTTGATTCCAAATAGTGGTCTCACTCCCAAGGGGTGTTTGCTACAGGTTCATCTAACTTGGGTTTTGGGGCCATAAGCTGAGCATAAGGCCGTGGTTACTGAAAGTTCACCCAGTGCTTTGGCCATGGATCAGGTTCCTTATTTTTGACCCCCCTCCTAATTTTTCCATCTCTTCAGCCATTTCTGTGTCTTCTTCCTGGGCTAAGGTGCTGTAGTTGCTCAGCTCCTTGCTATTCTGTGTGTATCATTATGCACTTCCAATATCTTCTCAAGGTGCTCTGCTTTGCCTGTGATTCCCTGATACCCCCTTAACGCTGTGACGTGGCCTGAGCTGGAGCCCTGAAGCCACATGATTCCTGCACCTGCCTCTGCTGCCAGCTTCCCAGGTGGCTTTTTGGGAGATTTTCATTTATTCACCACCCCTTCGTTTTACATCACTCTGGCCTCTAACTTCCATCTGAGATGGCTGCCATGCATTTTAATGCATAATGCATTTCGGGATGCAATTTGTGCGCCGCTACGTGAAATACGGTCGCGTGGTTCATGTGGCAAATAATTTTTTAATTCATAGCCTTGGGAGAAGAGAGCCCAGCACAATTTTTCTTTTAGTTTTTGTGGAGTGAGAGTGAACAGACTAGACCAGAAAAGGTTTTTTTCTTGGTTTGGGGGGCGGCGTTGTGCGTGCTGGTGGAGCGAGATGCGAGGCAGATGCTTTCGCTTTGAGAGATTTTGGGGGGGAGGTTGGGCTCGTGGAGTAGCTCGTGGAGGAGCTGGCACAGCTTCCAGGCCTGGGGTTAAGTTGCTCAGTTTGGTTCAGTTGGTAATTAATAAAAGCAATGGCCAATTTGACTTTATACCATGTGTCTGTCTGTGTGGAACCTGGCACACGCAAACCCTCTGCCCACCGAGCAAGATGGTCAGTGCATTTTGTGATGTGCAACGTTATTGTGGGAACTTGGAAGTGTGTGCAGTTTCAGTGAAGGGGAAGAAGACTCCTGGCCCCTGACACAGGTTGGAGATGGTGGTTAAACCCAACCTTCAAAATGTTTCTTAAGTGCTGTTGTAGGCTCATCTCCTACAGCTTCCAGATCGGTAGTAGCCAGATCCATTGGAGTTTCGGGGCAGCATCACAGCAGTTGGGTTGTTTCATAAACCCAGAAGGAGTCACCAACATTTTTTGGTGCAAGACTTCCTCCTCTCCCCCCCCAACAACCCCTCCAATGAGGAACATCTGCTCCTTAGCATGCTGCTCATTTCCATGGCAGGCCTCCAGTTGCTCTTCCAAAGCAGAGCTCGGCAATAGTAGCGCTGGTGTCTGAGCTCTGGAACAAACCAAGTGGCTTGCGTGTGCTTTTGTGTGCCATGAGTTATTTCTACTGTGTGCTTATTTATAATAATGGGCATTCATTATGATGAGAGAGGCTTTTTGCTCAGGAATCATCACAGCACCCGCTGTAAATGCATCTTGACAATAGTTGGAGTTTGTATATTATGGACTCATAATACGTATTTATTTGTGTGTATAAAACTGTAATACCAAATGCATAGTAAAAAAAAAAAAACCAACAACAAAAACAAAACAACCAACACAACCACAACCTTAGGAAATTGCATGAACAGTAGTTCCATTTAAAATATCATATCTTGGCCAATTTTGTTATGTCCAAATATCCTAGTCACATTGTAGACTAACAGCCTGCCAAACTTCACTTAAAAGCACAGCCAATTTTTAAGTTACAGAAGCACAAAGAGCAGTGGAATGTTCTTTTTTGGGACTCCTCTAACTTAAACAAAAATTATAAGGTTTTTATTGTTTTGCTGAAGTCCAAGGGAAAAAATATTTGCTGCAACTCAGCCTGGATCACGCTGCAAAATTCAGCATTTGGCTGTCTACATGCCCAGAGCATGCTACTTAAAACAAGTTGATTTGCTTGTTAGAACTTCAAAGCCCATGTAAAAGTATATTTATTAGTAAATATGAGTCAGTTGGAGGAATTTTTATTAATGGAATCTAGGGGGTTCTATTTATTTTTTTATTTATTTATTCCCACCCTCCCTCACAGCAGCGTAGTTCTCCCACTGAGCTGTTTGCTAGAGATTTTTCCCACTGACTGCTGTTCTGAATTGGGGTCTTTACAGATGCTTTATCTTGCTCTTTTCAGACTGTAAAAGGATATGCCACCTCCCTTGCAGTGCAATAAAAAAAAAAAAGTTTAAAATAATCTAAAGTAAGAAATACTGGATGATTTTCCTCCAGCCACCGGTGGTCAGGAATTACTACTAAAATGTCTTAAAGGGAAGAAAATGATATTCAAATAGTGGACATAACCCCAAATGTTTGCATGAAAGAATTGTGGTTTTGTTTTGTTTCTTTTTTTAATTTAAAGTAAGGATTTGTTGTCAGGAAGAAGAGGGGGGGGGGAAAAAAGGATCTGCTTTTAAGATTTCTCATCTACATACTTAAAATCATTTTCCAGTGGCATCAAAGGAACAAACGCATGGATTCATTAGAATAATTACAGAAAAAAAAAAAAAAAAAAAAAGAGAGAAAAATGGAGTCAGTGCATTAAAAAATCTCCATTTTAGCTGGATATGGTGCTTAAAACAGTTAATTGGGTCGTGGAGAAAACGCGACGTGTGACAAAGGTGGCAGAACTCCTCGAAGATTCACACGGAGCAAGTTGCAACCATCCCTATCAGAAAAAAAAAATTAATAATAAAAAAAAATGAAAGGAAAAAAATAAAAATATATATATTTAAAAGCCCTGTTAGCAATCCCTCATGACTTGGGCTTGAATATTTCCAGAGGTTATGGTTGTACAATTGTATTTATCCCTCCCGCGCAGCCAGTCGCCGTCTCCCTCTCCTCTCTCCGCGCCGCCTCCGAGCTGCCACTTCTTTAGTTCTTTATTCCCAGCACAGCTTTCAGCCCGCGTGGCCAATCGGGGAGGCAGCTCCGGCCCAGGACCTCTCTTGCTGCTCAGCTCCAAATGTGATTCCAGCCCTGACAGGGGGATTATAGGAAACAGATGACTTACGCTTCTAATTTGTGGCCTTAAATTGCAAACAGAATTTCAGGAGTCGAGCGGAGTAATAAATGGCAATAGAGAAAGCCACACACAGCCAAATCAGTATGTGGTGGTTGTAGGTTAAACTAAATAGGAAGAGACAGGTTATGATGGTTTAGTGTATTACAGAGAAGAAAGTCTTAAATTACTAGTGCTGAGAGGTATTGCACTATGGCAGACAGTATTGCATTGTGTAGTCTACAGATATCAAGAGCAGAACAATAAAAAAAGCAGGTTTAGCATAAAACCTGTTGCTGGACAAATCCTTTTTTTTTTTTTTTTTCCCCCCCCTTCCTCAGAAATGGGAGCTGTGTTTTATGTTTGTTTTGACCTTAACTATATGCTTGCCCCTTAACATCTGTTTTCTACTGTTGCAGTTTTTCACACCAAATTAACTGTCAGGGCTTCAGATAAAATAAGTTAAAAATACTTCCAAATTATTTTTTGTTGTTGTTGTCAAAGAGTGTCCTGTAACTCTTCCTGTCCTGGCTTGCAGCAGTTACCTCTTGCGAGTGTAAAACACACACCATTAAACCATTTTCAAACTATTAAAAATCAGAATGGCAGATTTTAAACCTCTTTTTCCCCCCCTTTATTTTTTTTTTTGGTCTTATGGCAGCTCTACCAGCCACTGCCTTTTGTGTGCTGGCATCAGAATACATTTTGGAGAAGGTTTTCTGCGCTTTGACGCTGGATCTGCTGACTTCTTTTGTTATCATTTGGAGCTTCTGGTTCTGAAAAGCTTCGGCGTGTTTATTTAATGATGATTTGTATCAAAAGCTTGCTCCACGGTGTTAATTGGTGCATGCTCCTCCTAAGCCTTAAATTATAAAGATACATTCTGAAAACCCAGAGTCGTCTCAGATCTTGAGAGGTCGACAACTAAAGTGGGATTTGCTTTTTTTTTCTTCTTCTTCTTTTTTGTCGTCTCACTACGAGAGATGAGGAATATGCTTAAAGGTCTGGAGGAATGGCTGGTACCACAAAGGCATATGTCAATCTTTGGTATTTCTTAAGCCTCTTAATTTGAAGATGTATTTAAAAAAATTAAAAAATAAAAAAAAATGGGATGAATCTTGTCTTTAACAATATGTGATATCTGGAGTCTCTGGAAGCAGAAAAACATTCCCATTACACACTAAATAATGGGGTGGTATTATCCTACCACACAGATAATATTGCCTTAAAATGACAACTGGCCAGACCTGCAAATAATAACCCAATGATTTAAAACAAGAGAGGAAAAATAAACCTTTGGCTTCTCTGTACTTTGCATTGCTGGGCTGTATAGTGCATTCATCTGGGCAACCTGTAGACTCCATCCTGGTGGTTTCCCAGTTAGAGAAACCCTTCAGTGCTTCTGGGCATCATAGCAGGGTCCAACATTGACATTTCATTCAATTTTCAGGCAGTGGAGCCTGCCTGCATTTGAATGAACATAACTGTTATTATTGCAAAATGATTATTGTTTTAAGCAGGTCTTTTGATTATCATTGAAAATGACTGGCTAAATACATTTTGATTAATCACTTGCAAAAATTATGCTTGTTAGAGCTGTTTTATATTCTCTGTCGCTGTGGTCTCACTGTAGGTTATAGCCATTTCTTTAGAGCTGAAGATTTTTTCCCTTTAAGTCACCTGGTGAGAAAGGAAAACAAATCTTAGTTGAAAGCTTTTGTCTGCAAGACAGACTCCTCTTTTCATCCCTATGTCCTTTAAAAAAATGCTCAATTATTGTCTGTGCCATAGAGGAAAGAATGGGGCCTACATAGGACCTGAACCTTTTCAGACAGGAGATGGCTTTTGTTTTTGCACCCCATCAACACCGCTCACCTAATTAAATCTGATATCTCTGGCTGAAGCAAAATGATTTGTTAATAGTTCTTTGGGAATTTCCTTAATGAGTTTAGATGTCTTTTGTATGGTACATGTGGGGGTATTTTGCAAATGGAGCTGAAAAAGAAAAAGGAACAAAACAAAACAAAAAAAATGGGGCAAAAGAGAGAGGAGAAAAAGCACCAAAAGATGGAGCAAGGTGTGGGCTGACGGCGGGTCCTGGTGGGCTGCAGCCAGTCATTAGCCAGGGACATGCAGCTGAGATGCTCAGGAAAAGCCCTCCCCATCCCACACAGCCAGAGACATCTGTCAGGGACTCAGATATTACACCTTGATCAGGCCGAGACAGTGACACCATTTTCTTTAACAAACACCAGCAGCTTTTCTTTCTCCTTTATTTTAACATTTCTCAGGGGTTGGATTCCCTTTCTTCTCCTGCTCTGCTGAGAGTAAAAGGAGCTTGTTAACTTGCTTAGATATTTTGACTGCTGATGCACTTTGGCCACTTGCCTGTGGTAACAGTGTCAAAGCATTGCTTGGGATAATTGCTATATTTGCAGTCTGAAGAGTGCTCTGACTTAGTGTTCAAGCTGCTGAATAAAAAAGAAATTGTCATTTTGGAAGAAATCTGTGAATTACCCTCCCAGTTAAAAAAGCGCACAGTTTTCGAAATGCCTTTTCCCCCTTGTGTTCCAGCATAATGTTATGCAGATAATTAACATTTTAATAAATCGCTTAAAATATGAGATAGCAGCTTAAAAGCTTTGGTTTCTGTAGGGTTTGGGTTTGTTTTTATTTTTAGCTTTGGGGATTAACCACTATGGGGCTCTATTTCTTCATTCTGTGCATACCGAAAAGTACCCACCGGTCCATAAAAACACCATGAGCTTCTTGCTTGGGGTTTTCAACGGATGCAGGATCAAACCCGTAGGTTTCACCAAGTTTAGTAGTCTTCCTCATTTCACACTTTGAACCAGTACTGCAAAATAGCAGTATTCTTATAATTAGGAAATAACTGGGATATTAAAAATATTAGTTACACTGTCAATTGTGGCTCAAGTCATGCTGGATATGGATAGTCTGTGACAAGTTTTTGATAGCCCTTCATTTAGTAAAGATGTGAATAATTTATACATCCTCTTATGACATCCATTTTCCGAGTGGAAATTGAGACTATAATAGAATTTAATTGTATGAATACGCTGGAAGAAATGGCATCTTTAAACATTTGTTCTGTTTTGCACCTTCCTGATGCGCTTGTGCGTCCTGTTTGTTGTGCGATATTTTTCTTTGAAAGATTACTCTTTGGTCTGGGAAAACAGTCCAGATTTCTTGCAAACTCAGTGGTTGTCCTCAAGCTTCCCCTGATCCCCCTTTAGAAGGGGCACCGAGCAGGATCATGGCTGGTAGTAACAAGGGGTTGGAGTCCAAAGACCATGGTCAAGACTGTCATTGGCAACTCGGGGCAAGCAGAGGAAAAGATTCTCCAAGCAAAGGCTGTTTCCCATGGCCCCTTTTTTCCAGTTTGCTCAACGTCTCTAAAATATAAGATGAACCAAAAGAAAAGATGTTTTCTGATAGTATACATTGTGCTTCAAATGGAATTGGATGTATAAAAGGATTTCAAAAGGATTGAATGTATAGTAATGTATACATAGCAATGCATAGTAAACTAGATCTGTCTGAAAATCTGTCCTTTATTATGACCCAGAGGACATCCAAAAGGAGAAACTGAGCCATGAAAGGCTTGAATGAACCTTTCCAATGTGTATCCTCAACCCCAAGTTACTCAGCCTCACAATCACCACCAGCAGCCGCCCTGCTGCTCTTCCTCCCTTACCTGTGTGAGGGTTTAATCCTGTTGCATCTGGCTCCTGTCATTTCACAGCATGCTGATAAACACCTCTTGATTTAATCAAAATTACGTAGGCTGGGAGCCAGGACAATGCTTGGCCCCAGGAAAGCTTGCCAGGAAGAACCTAGTAAAATTACTCATCCTGCATTTTTTTCTGTTGCTCGTGGGCTTCAACGCGCGCCCGCTCTAATGCAAAGTGAAGCATACTTTGTTCTACTGCCTCCAGACACCTTGTGTGGTTGCCTGACATGCTCTGATGTGCATTTTACCTGGCATTTGGGAGTATTTATTTAATGTAGGCATGATCACTGCTCTTAACGGAGTTAATTCTGAATTAAAAAAAAAAAAAAATAATCAAAAAAACGCTGAGCTCTTCCAAAAAGCTCCGGCTGCTCCACTGAGGGCCAAGGCAGCAAAGGGGAAAGGTGTCTGACGTGGTGCAGGGTCCCAGCTGACATGACCCAGGGCTGTTGTTGGGTAGGGTTTAATGTGCATGACAAATCTGCTGCTAACCAAATTGTTCGGGGTCCAGATTTTACTCTAGGTTATGTGGATTTCAATTTGCAACAGTTCCGGAAGCTCCGTGTGTTACTGGAAATTTCAAAGGCTGGTTAGGTCAGGGTCTGGCTGCCCACGTTTTGGGATGTGTTTTGCTCAATGCAGAACCCTGCCCATTTTAACCCTTCCTTTATTTAATTCTGCTTTTTATAATTACCTTGATGTTTTGGGAAGAGTTTTTGTTTTTTTTTTCCTTCCACTTGGCTGACCTGTGCATTTGCAAACTGCATTTGGATAAAGGAAAAAAAAAAGGCAAATCAAAACCAATCCCTTAAAACTCACTTTAAAAAAAAAGAAAGCACCTAGAAGGAAAAAAAGGAATTCCAAAAGTTAAATAGTATGAAAGAAAAGCTTCTTTCTGTTAGGGTAGGATCGCCAGGGCTGGAATAAAACCCTTGCAATATTATACATATTTGAAACATGAGAGCTATTGTTTTGAAGCTTTACTATGTTATTGTCCTGCTTGTCTGAGTAAGAAGCGTGTATCTCTGGTGGATGGAGGTTAGCTAAGTAAGTCATGCATAGATGGAATTTATTAAGTTTGCATGGTAGTGACAGCTGTGAGTGGGAACAGTAACTCTGAACGTGCCAAGGGCTGAGGAAGGGAAGGCATTTTCATATGTGTCTTAAAGGAAAATTGTGGGGTGATTGTGAAAGCTCTTCTAATCACTCCCTTCTCATTACCAAGGGGGCAAAGTCACTGAAAGAATGTAAAAACTGTAATAATGGTAGGGGGATGTCTTTGGACAATGTCACCCCACAAATGAAGACTGAGAAGAATTGTGTTAAGAACTGCTGAAAATCAGGCAATTTAATACAAATCCATTCAAACGGAGTTACAAATACACAGCAGTGCAACGTGGCAACTGGTTAAGTGATCTCTTACATTGGCTCAAAATTTTTTTTTGTTGTTTTGTTTTTTTAAACATAGAATTCACCCCCAAATTACTTCCTAGCCATTTGATTGTCAGGAGCTTCTTGTGGAAACACTTTTCACTTTTTTTTTTCCTTTTTTTCTTTTTTTTTTTTTTTTTTTTTTTCCTCCTGAGGTTCACCTTCACTGCTGGATCATCAAAATGGCAGCTGTCACTTAGAGGGGCTGATCCTGGCAGTGCCATGCGTGTGAGTGATGGGACTGCCAGGAGAAAGGTCAGCTTGGCCTGGGAGAGCCAGGGATGGGCTCCCCTGGGTACCCAACCAGGCAGGGACAGAGGTAAAAACACCCAAAAAAGGGGAAATCATTATTAATGGCCCACCTGATGTTAAATCAGCTCATTCTTCAACTCATTTTTTGCCTTGGTTCTGGTGGATCAGGTCCAAGCTTCTGGACCAGAACTTACCAATATGGCTTTTTCATGTCCCCTTGAAATCCAAGACCCATCTCCAGCAATTGTGGGGCTACCAAAATGATTGCATGGCTACCTCTGTCCCTCCTTTTCCCTCTGTCTTCCTCCTCTCACCCTGACCTCACTGCACCCTGGAGCCCAATCGTGTACATTGTAGGTATCAAAAATACCACAGGGAGAGCCCTGGCAATGCATTTTCTTTTGATATATGTACAAAGCTGCCCAACAGAACACACCTGCTCTGCTTGTTTTGTTTTGGTTTTTATAAGGCTGATTTTACCTTTTCTTTGATCACAAATATATATATTTTAAAACAGCCCTCACCTTCGCAGCTCTCAGCACCATCCAATTTGAATTTATTTATATTTTTTTTCAGCAAGATTAAAATTAATTCTCATTTTAGTGAGCTCTTTAGGTGGCATCTTTTAATTTTCACCTTTTCCAGGGTTTTGGTTGCTGCCTAAGAATGAGCTTACAGCAGGTTAAATCCATGTCCTTAATGAAGCACTTCTTGCTCTCTGTTTTTTTGTTGTTAGACCATGTAGGATATGTTCTGTTGATGTGTGGTGAGTTATGATTAGATGAGAATTTACCTCTGAGGAAGCTCAGATTATCACACATAAAGCATCAGAAACAGAAAAATGATGTGCACAACCATGAAAAAAACAATGGATGTTATCTTTGGGTTTTTTTTTTTCCCCCCCTAATCACCCTCCAGCATCACTACAGCAGTTACGTTGCCTCAGGGCTCACTAGGATTTATAGTTTATTTTAACATTGATAAGAGCAGCTGAGCGAGCAGTGAACTGGATGTTGGGCAAATATTAGTTGGAATTCATGGCAGAATTTTCATTCGATGCCTCCCCAGCTCTCCTGTATTTACACACCCTGCTGCAAACCGGCGCTGCATCGACTGCTTTGACAAATTGTGTGCATGTTTCTGAGTGCTTTTTTTTTTGGTGTTTTTTTTTTTCCCCTGACTGGATGCCTGAACCAACCCGTGTGGAAGAAAGAGCTCTTCTTGGGGCTGCAAACACGGTTTGAAGTTGATGTTCTGTCTGTTCAAGGAGTGGTACAAATGGGGAATTTTACTTTCTCCTTTTCGAGTCTTTGGAGTTCTGAGGAACTCCCAGGCTAAGAGGGAAATTAGTGAATAACTGGGGATAGCAAATCATTGCTTTTGTGATCTGTTAGTAAATCATTTAGATAAAACTCTGAATTGTTTTCTTCTCTTCTGTTTTGACACTTGATGCCCCATCATTAAGGGATTACCCTGAGGAGCTTTCCCTTGATTTGCAATGGGAGTCAAAGCAACCCCACAAGGGGAAGCCCAGCACTGAGTGGGAATGTCAGTGCTACCTTAATGCTACCTAATGGATGTCACCTCCGTGGATTTATGGGTCCCACTGCATCTAAATAATGGAGGAGAAGTGATGCAATACTCTTCACCCCTTGTTCTTTGTGCCTTGCTGGCGCTGGCTTCTGAGAGTGGCTTCTTGTAATCCAAAATCACTATTCAGTGGGAATTTGGGTATTCATATTTCTTTAGGTATGGTCAAAGTTAATAAATCCTGGCTCTGACTGTTTTTAAAAAGAAGGAGATGAAATAGCATAAAAATCAAAGTTTTAATTCCACATGATATATGTTTTTTTTTTTTTTAAAGCAGCAAATGGAAACCTTTTATACATCCCACTATGAAATGCATGGATACAACAGGTTGTAAAAACAGTCACCCATAATGAACCCATTGGTTTGCCTGTTCTGCAGAGTCTGCCTGTGAGTAGGAAGGCAGAATATTGTGTCACCCTGACACATGGACTGAGCTCACATGGGGACATGCCCCCCCCAGGGGGGCATGGTCTTAAGTTGTGCCAGGGGAAATTTAGGTTAGATATTAGAAAGAATTTCTTTACGGAGAGAGTGATCAGGCATTGGAATGGGCTGCCCAGGGAAGTAGTGGATTCTCCATCCCTGGAGATATTTAAAAAGAGACTGGATGTGGCACTCAGTGCCATGGTCTAGCAACCGCAACGGTGGTAAAAGGGTTGGACTAGATGATCTCTGAGGTCCCTTCCAACCCAGCCAATTCTATGATTCTATGATTCTATAATTTGTGTGCCCAACCTGTCACCAGAATGGCCCCTGAACCCCAGGGCTGGGCCATACCGAGCAGTGCCACATCTGGGCCTCACATCTGCATGGCAAGAAAATCTCAGCTGCCTTCCTGAGAGTAGTTTGTAAGCTCATTGGGATAAATAAATATATGTAGGTTTAAAAAAAAAACAAACCCAACAAAACAAAAGACCCCAAATCTCAGCTCACCAAACCTCACTACGTGACTTATTAGAAAAGCTTATTAGAAAATACTAATTTTAGCAGAGGGAAGAATTTTCTTCCAAGGATTTTCTAGACTAAGGAAGTCTGCCAGTGCTGCAAACCCAAGAAGGAAGAAGCAGAAACCCCCCTGGTTCATGCTTCTCTAAGTTAAATCACTTATCCATGTTTTACCAGCCTTTATCAGAGTTTGTACACTTGCTCCAATTACATTATTTTTTTTTCTTCAGGGGAGCTGGCAAAGCACTTACATAAATTCTCTTAATTTCTGAGTAATGCAGTCCTGACAATCACTTAAGACAGTAGAGTTGATACGGCTGTCAGGGAAGACTCTTTTTCAAAAGAATGTTTTTCTAGAATATCAGTGTGACACTTTGCTTAGATGGATGTCTTTAGCAGAATTTGATTAATGTAATGTAATAAAAGAGATGCACACTAAAGTGTCTGTACATGTCTTGTTAAGTATGTTTGATTCATTATACGTAGTTCTCCTCACTTCTTTTCTCTTTCCTCAGTTCATTTTTTATCATTTCAATAATATATCTATAAATATGAAAAAGTTGGCACTTTCTTTGACATATATGGCTATTAATTCATAACTCTAAAAAATTGTATCTTTCAACTTGTCACTTTAAAGCTTGTACAGTTTATTACAGTAAGTAACCTGTGTTGGAAATTAGATTTTGAACTTTAGCAAGGAGATAAATAAGCTTGTGGACACAGAAGTTATGGAGAAGATACCTAGATATAGTGCTAGAATAAAATTGCATGAAAAGATCACTTACTCGAAGATGATAATTTCAGAGCTCCCTCAGGATCACATTAAGATTGAATATTGGAAATGGGCTTCGGTTTGAATTCCAGTAACTAATTCCTAAAAGTGGCATAATTTCAGCTAATAATTTTTTTTTTTTTTTTGGGTGGGTGTGTTGGACTCGATGATCTCTGAGGTCCCTTCCAACCCAGCCAATTCTATGATTCTATGATTCTATGATCCCATCCTGTAAGCCAGTAATGCACACCAGGAGCACCCAGTTTCACTTAATGTATCAACTTTGCTTTGGAAAGACTCTTGAAAATTCATCAAGGCCAAGCTTTGTCTTTCTTTTTCCACCATCAATTTGCCAGGGAAGAGAAAAAACCTGGAAAATCCTAATATATTTGTTACATAGTATATGAAAACAAGCTTTGTTTTTCCTTTTGCACCATCATTCTTCCTGGGGAAGAGAAAAAAAATGGAAAATTTTAATATCTTTGTTACATAGTGTATGATAACATTTGAAGTGAACTGGGTTAGACATTCCCTGACAAAATGTCACCTGGAAGCAAGGATGGTCCTTAACTTTTTTTTTTTTTTTTCCTTGCCTTTGATAGCAAAACATTCTACTTGCATTCTAGGCAGTTTTTTTAATTTTTTTTTTTTTTTTTTTTTTTTTTTTTTTTTTTTTTTTTTTAGAGAACTTCTAGTGGATGCAGTCCAATCATTGGCCAGACCAGGGCTGGGACTGCAGAATTTGATTCCGAGATGCTGAGATTTCTGGGCCAGGGATGTTTTCTTCTCGTGGTTCTCAAGTTTTCATCTTATTTGGGAAACTTTCTGACGTTTACCCGTGCAGGAGCTGGATGCTCCTGGTGATACAAGCTGACCTTTACCATCCCTTCCAACCCAAGTCATTCCATGATTCCCTCACAGATCCCAGCGGGACAACTTCACCCGGACCAGCAGGAGCGGGGCAGCGGAACCGCTGAGCTCTGTGCCTTTAAAATTCCGCTGGACCGGGATGAACAGAGTTTAACCCGGAGCCAGGAGAACCGTCGGGAGAGCCGGAAACCCAGCCGGGAATCGGCAGAGAGATAGCGAGATGCTGGGGGCGTGCCGACCCAACCGCGGGAAACTGCAAGGAGGCGGTACCGGACCACGAGGAGCGGGCCAGCGGTACCGGTAAGTGTTGTGCCTTTAGAACTGCGCTAGATGGAGGAGCAGCAGCTCTGCCTGCTCGGCAGCCGAACCCTGGCTGGGCGGTCAGCAGCCAGCGGTGCCGGTTCGGTCCCGCAGCAGTTCGGCAGAGCGCTAGAACATCGAGGGTTCGGCCCGGTGAAGGTGTAGCGAAGGGGTTCTGCTGAGCCATCCCAGTTAGCCACTCGCAGGTCCAAGTATGGTCCCACCATGGTTCGAGACTGATGTCTTAGAACCACAGAATATTCTGAGTTGGGAGGGACCCATCAGGATCCTCGAACCCAACTCCTGTCCCTGGGTAGGGCACCCCCAGCATCACACCACATGCCTCAGAGCATCATCCAAATATTTCCAAATATTACCCATATGTTTCTTGAGCTCAGGCACGTTTGGTGCTGTCACCACTTCCCCAGGGAGCTTGTTCCAGTGCTCAGCTGCCCTCTGGGTGAAAAACCTTCTCGTGGTATCCAACCCAAACCTCCCTGATTCAGCTTTCTGCCATTTCTGGCTTTGCTCACAGGAATGAAGAAATCAGGACCTGTCCCATCCCTTGCCCTTATGAGGAAGCCACAGACTGCAATGAGGTCGCCTCTCAGCCTCCTATTTAGTGATAAAAATATTTATATGTTATCCCAATATTTAGTGATAAAAGTGCTGGAAATCCTTACAAGTTCCACACTCCTAACACATTAATGAAGCAGCTCAGGTGGGATCTGCCAGTTCAGTGTTTCAAAGAACTCCATTTGCTTTCCATATCTGTCTTGTTTGAAAAATTCAAGTCCTACAGATATATCCTCTCTCCGTTGCTCCTGCAAGAATGTGGGGACCCACAGAAGTCCCAAAACCATGGAAGTGTCCAGACCTCCAGCTGCAGAGGGTGCCTGAGCCTGGCACTTGTAATGGAGGGGCTTGGGGTCAATATTTGTGTTGGATGTGAAGAGGTGACTGATCTGCTCAGAAGGAGAAAGTTGGAAGACTGAGGACTGGGAGAGAGACTGGTGGAACCAGAACCTCCCATCCCTATGGGAAAGGCAGGCTCCAGGAGAAGCAGGGCATTCCCTGCTCTTGCCAGCTGGAAAAAGAAGAGGAGCTAAGAGAGGGGTGGAGAATGCAATTGGTTCCTTGTAGAGAAACAAGACAACCAGGTGCCTCGAGTTGCCAAAGAGTGGGTGTGAGTCCACCTGTGCCTCGTTAAGACAGGCCCCCTATTGAGTAAGAGCAAGACCAGGGGGCCTGTCCTAACCAGGCACAGGTGGACTCACACCCACTCTTTGGCAACTCGAGGCACCTGGTTGTCTTGTTTCTCTACAGTTCCTCCCTGGAGAAGCAGATGAATCCTCTCCTGACCTCCCTCATCTTCCCAGGTGCCCATACACAACAGACACGATGCTCTGGAAATGGGGATCCAGAAGAATGAAGCTGGAGATGAAGGTCCTACCTGGAATAGGTATGAGATCCTTCTGGAAGACAGTCTTATGGAAGTCTAGTGGGAATGTGAATGATAAGCAACATATACCAGAGGTCTCTCCACCCTTCCAGCCTCTTCCACAAGGTACAAGAGTTTTAGTTGTTGGAGCCTGGCTCCTGAGGGGAACAGAGGGCCCAGTATGCCAGGTTGACCCTCATCATGGGGATGTCTGAGGTCTTCCTGGAGCTTGAGTCAGGGAAATTACAAGGAAGCTCCCCAGCCTGCTGCAGTGTTCAGACTTACCTACTCCTGAACTTCCAGACAGGTGGAGAGAAAGCTGCATCCCATAGCTTGAGAGGGATGAGGAGAAACTTTGGGACCTTGGTGAAAGAGTCTGGGGCACAAGTTATTTTCTCTTCCCTCCCTCCAGGTGTGGGTAATGACATGGGATGCAATAGAAGGATACAGTCTATAAGTAATGAAGACCAGAAGGCCTCCCACCTTCTGAGAGGTGAGATCAGCTTGCTGCCTGGAATTCCTGTACACCAATGCAGTAGATGGAGAGATTTAAGCCTGACACATACCACTTGCTAGTCAAGGTGGCCTGGCTTGGCTTGTGGACTTCCATGAGCCTCCTGCATGTGGAGGGTAGAGGAGAGCCTTGAGAAGTAGCTCAGCATTAGTGATGTCTCCTGGAGCAGCTGTGTTGCTGGCACAGGTGGGCTGCATCCTGCAGCATCACAGGTGCCTCCACTTAAACCTGGCTGCAGAGATGATTTAGTAGAGGAGGTCAGATCTCTCATTTCTTGGGTCGAGGAAGCAAGGAAGGAGAGAAGAAAGAAAGGAGAGAAGGAACAGTGCACTCATTTTTAAGGTAAAAATACTTATGGGAGGTGGGAAAGCAAAACTGAGCTAATATGCTGTGATAGATGGTGATCTCCTTGTATTTCAAAACTAAACAGTGAAACCTGGCATTTTAAATTTTATTTTTATTTTATTTTTTATGCTGGGAAAGTCCTTGAGTGGTTGGTCTTTGAGATGTTTAGTGCTTGAGCTCTGGTCTGGCTGTTTGCTTTGGTTTCTTTAAGCAAATCTCGTGGATATGTTCTTAAATAAAGCAAGCAAATAAGGTTGTTTTAAAGGAGTTATTGCATTTGCTTGTGTGATTATATGAAGCATGTGCTTAATTGTTCTTTTGATACTAGCCAAGGTACATTGAAAGCTCAGTAGTTTCTGAGGGCTGGTTATCTTTTCTGCCTATGAGGAGTCCTCTGTTTGTGTTTGAGGGGTTTATAATAAAGGGAGGAAACAATAGATGCAAAATCATTATAGGTGTAGAGCCTTTGTCTGCAGTTCAAGTTGAAGACACTGTAACTGTCTTTCAACACTGCATTCTAGCAAGAGATGTGGTTTTTCTTTTGCAAGATGCCTGTTCCTCTGAGTACTAAGAAGAGCCTGGAAAATACCTGTTCTTGCCTCACTTGAGCCCCATAAATGCCCTGAGCCAGGTATTTTGCCTTTATACAGTGAGCTATATGCTAAAAACCCGTTAAGCTGAAAAAAAAAAAAACCCAAAACCTCTTTGCTTGTTGATCCTGAAAGCATGGGGGGAGCTGATCTGCTATCAGCCTGGAAGGGGATGGCCAGCTGTGTGTCTCCAGGAAAGGAGGGGGAGGGTTGGTTTGCTGCCTGTGGCCAAGGTGCAGGTTACCAAGCACCAGGCTTGGTGAACGGTTTGAAAATGAGGAAGGGGTTTTGCAGGGTATGACATTTTCTTCTGGAAAAAAAAGGGTGTGTTTTGAGGTCGGGCAAGAAAACCGTAAACACCTCTCTGACCAGATTTCCTTCCCTGTTCCTTCTGCAACACCCACCTCCCTCCTTAGCCCCCAGCAAGAAGAGAAGTGAAAATTCAAATGTGGTGTATCTAGGGGTGATTGTGTCCCTGCTGCACCTGCCCAGACCCTGACACAGGTGTTTGTGGCCACCTTTGTGTTGCTGTGCTCAGGATGGCTGCACCACCTTTGGGGTGCTGGAAAAACCTGGGATGCTCTTCAGCTCCCAGCAGGCTGAAAACAGGCTTTTTAAAAAATGTATTTGTTTGCTGGAGCCCCCAGTTTATTGCTCTGCAGTCCCCTTCCTCCTCCCCAAATGAAAATCCATGGTTTATCAAACCTCATTTTCTCCAAGTGCCTCTACTGTCTTTCTAAGTTTAGTCTTGTCTCTTAATTGCTTGCCAAGATGGGGAGGGAGAAATTGGTTAATTGATTAGTAATTTAGTCTCTGGTGATATGCTTATTTAAGAAATCTGCCAGAGTTATATATGTCAAATGAATCACATAAAAACAACATCAAGTGAATCATATATAAAAATGACATAATTGCTATTAAACTTAGAAGCCATATGTGTGACTGAGGAAATTACTTTATTGGCTTTAGCAACTCTCTTATATTTCTTCCCAAAGCCAGTTATGCTCTTGTGAACACCAAAGGCATGTTTATGTGTAAGAAAATGGCCCCTGTGTGTGTGATTTGGAGATCTGTTAATTCAAAGAAGTAGGTGCATATTCCATGAGTGCAGGGAAAAAAAAAAAAAAGGAAAAAACAAAACAAAATGACAAAATTTTGAGTGTTGGGAAGCTGTGACAGGGGTCTGTTGCTTTTGCTTTCTCTCATCAGCAAGATTAAATGTTAGCTCTTGCAATATACACCATCTGAGATTTTATTGCTCCCTGTTATTTTTAGTAGGAGGAAGGAGATTAAATGAAATCTGGGATTATTTCAGACAGTGTTAAACTTTTTATTGCTCATTTCTGCCATCAGGCTCAGCCTGACCCACTTGGATGGGTCATTAGAGAAGGTGGGCTCTTCCCTGCACGCACCCTGACAATTAATTCCTCTGCTTATATGCTGTCTTATAGGAAAGTTCATTCTATGAATGTTGAATATAGCAACAGCAAAATTAAATTTAGGTATTAACACAGCTAGTCTTTTATTTGACATTACTCACTTGGCAGAAGTCTGTTGTGTGCTGAACTTCACATATGCAAGCTCTATTTTACGTGTGGCTCAGCATCTGTACAGCCACTGTGGGATCAAGGGCTTGTGTCATTTGCCTGGGTGTTTTTAAAGCTTATTTTTATTTATCTCTTTAAGACTATTTGAAATAAACCTTAACTGATTTAATATTTTGTATTTCTTTAACAGGAGATTAAAAAGAAGGCCTTTTTCCTTCCTTTTTTGTCTGTATTTACTTCAAATCTTTATATTGAAAAAGGATGGCTTGATACAGGGGACTTGATGCATATTACTGATTTTTTTTTTTTAATTCCTTTTTGTGGGTGATGCCTTTTACATTAGTCACAGCCCTGGACATGTTGATATATGCAGTGAGGAAGGCTCTAGGTGGTGGTGGTGATGAATTGCTGTTGTAGCCCTCTTCTGCTGTTAATCTTGGGACGAAGGACAAATTCTGGTCTTGCTTCTGCAGGTTTCAGAGGTCCTGTTTGTCTTCAGGGTGGGTTTTGTGGGTTCAGGAGCATGCCTGCCAGCTGGTGCCAGCACAGTTGTAGCTCAGGGCATTAATAAGTCCCTTTGGAGATGAGGAGGGGTCAGTAGGCAGCTCTTCAGCTTTAACAGGGTGCCCGTGTCATTGATGCTGAGAGATGGGGCATCTATTGTAGCTTATGTGATCCCAAGAAAGCCCCTCAGTATTTTCTGTAATTAGTTGCTGATAAATGAGCTTCTAGAAGCCCCATGTTGAAGACTATTCCAGCAGCATGGCTTTGTTCCAAACGGAACCAAACGCAGCTTAGAACATTCCCCATATTTTGGGTGCCCTGACTGTCCCATGGTTCCTCCTCGCACACGTGGTGCTCAGCAGCACTTCCACCACCATGTCTGGGATCTCCTGGCACAAGCCAGTGAGTCAAAGTGGAGATGATTTTGTCCTGAAGTGGCTTTGTCCTTGCTGGGATTCTGTCTGATCTTGCTCTGAAGTCGCTGATGTAAGAGGAGTGAGCCTGGACCAGAGTGGCCATCAAAAAAAAAGGTCTCTGTTGGGAACAACAACTTAACTTGGAAACACACAGCACTATTGGAGCCTGGTGGATCTGATATAGCCATGCTCTGCTTTTCTTCCTGCTTTTCAGCCCCATCATGGGAAACCCAGCTCCTTCCCCTTCCCTGTATCTGCTGGCCCCTTCTTTCCCCTTAGATCTTCAGCCTTGTACTGGGGCTGGGAGCCCATTGCTGGGACTGTTATCTGGGAGATGAGTTTTGTCTGGGTCATGCTGTCACTGAGCTTGTCAGGAGACAGAAAGAGCTTTTGTTTCAAACAGTAAATGCAGCTGCTTTGCTTAATTATTCAAGGAAAGAAAAGGGGCATCAGGCTTGGTAGGAAGCAACAGCTATTTCTAACCAATATCCTTGAGTTCTTGTAAAATTTCTAACTGGGATCACATCTGAATGGAGACTTGGTATCAGTGGTCATGTTTCTTTTTTTTTTTTTTTCTTCTTCTCCTTATTTTGGGAGCTCTTACTCATTTTCATCTGAATTCAGGTTCAGAGCTGAGTCATTCCTTCTGCTCCTCTTCCCCCGGTGACTTTTCGATGCTGCTTCATTTTTCCCAGGGAGACTTTACCAGGGCAAGGCTCTGCTCAACCACATGGTTGAGAAGTGAAAACACGGCAGGGTTTCCTTGGGAGGAGGAGAAGACACCCCAGGGGCCCTTCTGTGACTCACCAACGCTCTGGCCTTTAGGGAAGCAGCTGAGGATAAGGTGTGGGAGAGGCAGAGGCCGTGAGCATCTCTGGATTTCCTGCTGGCTCAGGCTAAGGAGGAAATAACCAACGAATGTGGTGTCATCTTCACTCTGGTGCTGGGTTTAGCAAGGCAGGAGGTTGAACAGGGGCTGAAAGAACCAGTGGCAGGAGATGGTCATATTCTCAGCTTGTTTGGTATTGACACAGCACAGGATAGCATGAGAGAAAAAGAGAGAAAAACCTCTTTTGGAAGAGGAAAGGGGCCCCCATATAATGAAGAGTTCAACTGAAATAAGTGGGGAGGGGGGACTTTTTTTTTTTTTTTTCCTTTGCATGCCAGATTTCTTGCCACTTTCAAGCTAATCCTTTCAATTCACTTCAATACAGTCACTGAAGTAGCTTAGAAAAAGAGAGAAAAAGATCTTTGATATGCTAGATCAACCAAAGTTTAAAAAAATCTCTCTTTGTATATGCCATTTATAATGCAAATCTCAAGTTGGCATTTTAGGCTCACTTACTGTTATTACTGAAGTACCTTGGAATACAAAGGCTGGAGATGGAGGGAGATCCCAAATGACAGAATGTCTTTGATAGTTCAATAATAATAAATTTTAAAAAATTTACATTTTCTTACTTCTGTAAATACCTTCTACCTCTACAGTTTGTGTGAGAGACACAGAAAAAGAGAATATTGCTGTACAGAGGCTAAAATTGGTGACCTGAGTCTTCTGGGAATTTAAATGCAGCTTTGCCAGTGTGTCCCCAGAAAGGTTTTCACCCTGTTTGGGGTATTCTGTGACTTTATTCCTACCAGGGAGAAACTGTATGTCCTGGCTCCATTTGCTTAGTCAGTGAGCAACTAGTTAAGTATTTTTTTATTTTTTTTTTTTGGAAAGAAGCCTAATTTCTAAGAGTCGCCTTCCCAAATACATAACCTGATTTCTTTCCCTTGTGTTCCCAACATTTAAGCACTGATTAAATGTCACCAAAGATAATAGGAGAAATGCTCATGACGGCCAGCCTATTTTAAAATAGCATGGGCATGCTTAAAGCAATAAGTAATTTTGCCTCTGTTACACAGTGTGTTTAATGCATATTTAAATTAATCTGTAGGCAACTTCGAGCAAGCTGGATCGGGAAATGAGTTATCTTTCTAATTGGGGGATATTTTGGGATTTGCCCTGCTGAATTTCATCCACCCTTTCCATGAAAGGTGGCTGTCAAAGGGGGTTGATTGTGGCCTCCTGTCCCACACGTGTTCTGCAGTGGCAGTGGGGTTGTTTCGGTGACCCTGTCTGCCTTTGGAATCTTTTTTTTTTTTTTTAATTATAAGGACAGTGGGGTAGCTTTATGGTCTCCATTTAATAACACAACCTCACACTCTGTTCCAAAACCTTGCTTTCTCTTGGCACTTGATAATGCGGGCAGAGGAAGGTTTCTTTATGTTAATTTACAACTTGGTTTGCTGGGAACTCTCCTCTTGGCACAGACCTGCAGTGCAAGGCATTGATTTAAGGATCTGCACCTACAATTTCCCCCAATACCCTGGTATTTAGGATTGCTTTACATTTGTTTTCTGCTACTGCTGCTCTCTGCAGCATCTCTCCACTGATCCTTGTGTCATGTGAAAGTCACTAGGACCCTTTGTAGCATTGTGGTGCTCTCTGCTCAGCCAGCACAAAGTGGATTTGTCCTACTCTGTTAACTATTTCTTAGTATTGTTACACTACAGTCATTATGGGGAATAAAGAAATGTAGTTGAAAAGTAAGTAAAATGGACCTTGATGCAAGAATTAGTTTTCCTTTCTACCCCCTGCTTGGTGCCAATGTCCTGTGTGTCCACCGAGAAGCTGCTATAGCATAAGAGTTGAAATGGGGCTGAGGGCAGTAACAAAGAAAATGCATCTTCTGGGAGCTGAAGTGTCAAAATCATGTTTTTATTTTATTTATGTATTTTTCCACACCGTGCTGTGTGGTTTGTTTTTTTTTTTAAACTGCAAATACTACTTAAATCCTGATTCTAGTGTATGACAGACTGTATTCACTGGAAGTGCTAGTCTTTTATTTTGAGGGGTTTGCAAATGTTTCATTGAATCTGGGGAATGATGGGTGGAAAAAATAAAAAAAAAAGAATAACGTGTGTCCTCTAACTAAGCTGTTACTGATTATCTTGGTGCAATGTACAGATTAAGGATCTGATTTAAAGACCACTGGGGTCAATTGACTGGAGTGGACTTTGAATCCAGTCTTATGAGTGTTCAGCATATGCTGTAGCAGAGGGTGATGGAGATGAGCACAGCACAATGTCCTCTCCAATAAGCCTGAAACACTGAAATTCTGAGGCAGAGTTGGTTTTCTGTCTGGTATTAAAAAAAAAAATAAAAAAAAAAACACGTGTTATTATTAATATGTAATATGAGAAATATTCTGCTGGGAGCAGAGTTTATTATTAGCATCTCAAGAATGTGACTCTTCAGGTGCAGGAACTGGCATTTCAGTGTCTGCCTTTCTGGACAAAAGGGTGTTTCATCAAACTTACTGCTTTTGAAAAAATCTGTGATCTAAGTCCACTAGATTACATGTTTTCCCACACGATGGTGATTCTATTGCCCATTTCATGCTGCTACGGAAAAACTCGAGGGAAAAATATAAATAAAATATGCTCAAGCACGCAAGTCAATGATCTGTGTGTTAAGCCTATTGGCACATACAGGACAATTTTATTGCATGACCTACTGGTTAAAAACATCAAAAAATATAAGTCAAGTCATTTGAAGAACTGCTGTTTAGTGAGTTAGAATGAATGAAGTCTTTTATTGAGTACATGCTTCCAGATTCATCACTGGTTCTGTTGCAGTCATGCCCTATCCTAGTCTTAACTGCCCCAGGCAGTCTTTTTGAGGCCACTTGACCTGCCAGTCATATTTCAGAAACTACTGATATGGTACTTGCTGATTTAGTTTAGATTCCAAACAGGCTAGCTGCTGGATTACAGACTAATGACCCATCAGATGCTAAAGGCAAAGGCTTAAAGTGCACTAGTGAATTAAGCCTCCACATTGTCTGAAGGGAAGAATTTATTATGTCATTAAACTTGATTCAATAAGTTTCATTTCTTTAGATGCATTGCACTAAGCAAGAAGCAAGGAATTAATGTCACCGAGAGATACCATTTTGATTCAATTCAGGTAATAGTCAGGTATAGCATCAAGGGATGCCATTTTTTAGAATTTTAGCTCTGCTGGTAGAAAAGTGAGGTTGAGAAAACTCTGCATAGCTGATTAACCAACCATGGACTCCTCAAACTAGGTTGACTTCAATATATGCTTCAATTGGTAAATACATAGGAAAGTGAGGCTTGCCTGATTTAATGAGACCCTTGGTGAGGTTTCGGGGGCTTTCCATCAAATATCAAAGCCTCAGTGGTGTAAAGATATTAGTAGTAACTTAGAGATGGCACTGGGATTTAATGCAAAACTTAATACAAGCACATAATGTGATGAGTCAAACGGGGATTGCAGTTTGCCTCTCAGAAGACTGCTATAGTGATCTGAAGGAAAAAATCCTGCATAATGCAAAGATCACTTTAAAACATAAAAAAAAAAAAAAGGAAAAAAAAAACCCCAAACATTTGGTGTTTTATCTATCTGCATATGTCTCCTAGTTGTGTTACAGCAACAGAAAAAGTGTTTATAAATAATAACAAAGATACTTTGGGAAAATGTTAGGATATCTGTCTGTAGCTTTTGTCACTCATCTCTCACAGTAGCTGATGAAGTTCTCTTGTGTTCTTCAAGATGTTTTTATGTTGGAGAGGTGGCCACATTGTCAGGAAAGAAGATAAAGGCTAGAAGCAATCAGTGGCTTTACTGAAATTCTTTTATATAAACCAGGAGGATGGTAATAGTGTGTATTTCTGAGTTTCAAAATCAATTTAAATGTGGTTAGATTATATTTTTAATAAATTATGTACTTTATTACAAATGTTAAGTTGCACTGAGACATTGTGAACCATATATATTTGTATGAAGGCAGGTCTGGGATTAGGAATTTTTTATTAGAAGATTTTAATCACTTTAATACAATTCATAATCAAAGGGAGTATTTAATATTCTGGTCTCAAAATTAAAATTGACCTAATGGGCTGATATTTTTTTTTCCCCTTCCTCTAATGGAGGCTATTCTTTCCCTAAAATGCTGTGGGTTTTCCTTGTGAATTAAAGAAGTGGTTAAAGGTCACTCTGATTTATGTTCATACACAGCCCTGTTTTTGTTTGTTATTTTTTTTTCTTCTCTAACACACTGGAAAAGCAAAATTCACTGCTGTGCTAAAGCTACTTTCCACTGTGGTCTGAGTGATTAAATCCTACAGATACGTGTATATATACACACACATACACTTAGGAATTAATATTTATCATTAGGCTTCTAATGAAAAATATATATAATTCAACAGATTGCTGCAAGATCTTAATCTACTGAAGAACAAAAGCTTGGAAATTCACACAGCTCCAGGATATCCAGCAGACCATCCAAAATGTTTTTCATTTTCCCCTCTTGACACTCATAATTTGGTGGGATAGGACTGAGTAGGTGGCCCCTAAGTTGTTTCAGACCAGTAGGAAACTCAGCTTTATCTGGTTTATAGTGGTGTTTTTTGGCTTTTTTGCTTTTGTGTCTGGGTGGTTTGGATGAAATCCTCTGCTGGGAATCAAGCAAAAGGACATCATCCTTCAGGACATCCTTTAGGATGTCCCAGGCCCACTGTGCATCCACACAAAGAGTTTCTCTACTTAATTCTGTTTGGGCTTGGAATGGGTACTTCAACAGCCTAACACGTGCTTTTCAGGGACTTGATTTAGTGTTGGTAAAAGAAATTTTGGAGCCTTGGAAGCTGCTGTGTGGTGGAGTCAGCTCTTGGTCACCTGCAGAGCTCTGCATGGATGTTCTCAACCTTGTTCTTCTTGCCCTTCCCCATTGGAAATGTCAAGAAGCTTTAAACAGGCAGCATGAAAATTAATCAGCTTTTAGCATGATGATTAAAAAAGGTGAAATAGGCTATTTAAATATGGAATGGGGTGTTTGATCTTCAGGCAGCATCCAGAGGTATCTTATAGGGGTTGCACATAAACATCACCCTCAGTCAGTGCAGCAGGAACTGTTTTTTTTTTTTTTTTCCTCCCAGTTTGGGAGGAAACTGCTGGCTAGGGCAATTTGAACTGAAGATGCATTTCAAATTTATGGGACCTCCCAGATGTACCCAGTGTGTGCCTCGGTGAGTGGCCAAAGAGTCACAGAAAAGAGGGGTGATGGTGGCTGGGAAGGAGAAGGGTGAGGAATGAAAGAAGGGAATGTGGAGCCACAGGTGGCCTCAGCAGGCCTCTCTTCCTCCTTTTGTGAATCAAAACTTTTGAGCAGTCCTAGAGCTGGGATGGGGAAGGCCATAAAAGCATAAGAAGCTGTCCCTCCCACCCCCAGGAAAAAAAAAAGACACATAAATCTCCGTATTTCAAAACATTCAGCATTCTTCTTTTTTTTGGCATTGAATCAGGACAGAAAAATGGGGGTGACCTGGAGCTGATGAGATGAAATTCCACTTCTGAGGGGTGGCTGGATGTGGCCTCAACACAAACTCCATCTGTTTTCTCTAACTGCATAACAGAGGTAATATTTAACTAGACCTTGGTGGTGTTAAGTAATTCTCTCTTCTATAGGAGTGTGTTTTATGATGGATCCCACCTCCATTCCTGGCTGCCCCATAGTTGCCTGCTGTATAGTGTGGCTCGGGATGTGTTTTTCAAGGGGTTTCCTCTGTGTGGCAGAGATGTGACAAGCCAGGTTTGAAATTTGGGATTAGTAGACCATTAGGAAACATGGTGCACCAAAATACAGCTTTGTCACCAGCTTTTGACTGCATGTGTGCCTTTCCTAAGCTTTCCTGGGGAACATTTGCAATCTGAGGCTACTAGCAAAGCAAGAACCCAAATAACTGGATTTTCTCATGAGCAGGGCAACACTGCTTGAAAATCACCTTAAACTCTGACTCTTCCAAAATCCTCCCATTTCAATCTGTATTTGGAAATTTTAACTCAGACTTTTAAAAAAATAACGTCACAAATACTCATTCTTTTCTTTAATTACTCCATTTGTATTTATGATTTATGTGTACGTGTACTAAAGTATGTGCTTATATAATTTGCCATTGATCACTGTAGTCTTTAATTCTTTTTTTTTTTAAT
The DNA here is from genome assembly GCF_003957555.1 of Calypte anna. Taxonomy (NCBI): domain Eukaryota; kingdom Metazoa; phylum Chordata; class Aves; order Apodiformes; family Trochilidae; genus Calypte; species Calypte anna. The sequence continues at coordinate 3,495,564 of NC_044253.1, read as the reverse complement.
GTCTTAATATAATTAAAGCTTATCTAGATTTACAAACTGACAGTGAGTTTAAAGCAAAAAAAAAACATCCTAACCCAGCTCATTACTCTGTGTCAGGTGGGTTTTTCTCTCCCAGCTGTAGCACATAGGTTTATCATCAGATCTTAGCCATGAGAGGCAAGCTAACCACAAAGACAACAAGCTCAAGAGATAGAATGTGGTGTTTTCTATTTTTTTTTTTTTTTCAGTGAATGACTTTGATTTCAAGAAGGGAGTTTCAGTTACCTATTTCATAATGCTTCACTTGGTCCCAGGTATTTCAGGTAGATTAATAGCCTGATGTAGCATGCCCAGTGGGAAATCAGTGACACAGTAGTGTTACCTTGGATGCAATAGGTACAAGGTACAAACTTCATATTTCTGTTTTTTCTCTTGCTTGTGTTCTCTCTTTCACCTTTTGGTAAACTTTAAACACACACTGCAGCCCTAGCAAGGTTATTATTGGGTTTGCTTGAAAAATTAGTGGTGACTGAGTTGACTCACCAAGGAGTTCTTGTCTGTTCCATGTATTTTGCTCTGTTTTCTTTAGTAAAATATCCATTAATCAGCTACAAAAGCAGACTATATGTATTATGTTTATCTATCCATTGACCTTAAACATTTTTGCCACTCCTGTTGCCTCCCTTTGTTTCTTGGTGTGTTCTCCCACACGAATGACAACATGGAAAAAGATCTGTGACTGACTGGCTGGGGAATATAATAAGGGAATTTCTGGAAGCTTCTAGATATGGCCTCCCAGCCCCAGGTTGTGCTGGTGTTACAGTGATATTGATTTACATTTATTGATGTAAACCTATGTGAATTTTGAATTCAAGAGTGCCCTTGGACACGGGTCTAACATCCACTGAGGAAGGGTTGTGTTGTATCTGAGGGTCTTGGGCTTGGGGGACCCTGTGAAATGGTAAGGGTGGCTTCTCCTTCCAGAGAAAATAAAGGATGGAAAGGATGTCACATTTCTAGATAGAGCTGGATAGGGAAATTATTTTATAATTTAGGTTGCTAACCTAAATGCTTGCATAAAGTTGGGCCCTCAAAAGAGCTTGAAGGACTTTTGTTGGCACATCCTATTATAAACAGAGTGATCCCATTTTCTGACCCTGGGCTGGCCAGCTAACTTTGCCTCTCCTTTTTTCTTTCCCTCTTGCTTCTTTGAGCAGCACTGCAAGGCTGGAAATTGTTTTAGAAAGTAATGCTTATAGCAGGATACTTCCATTTAAGTTCATGAGATCAAATGCTGGTCTTGATTACAAAAGAGTAAACCTATTGCCCTCCACAGGGTTGTGTTGATGTAATACAGCCATAAAAGAGCACAATTTGTTTAGCCTAGCAACAACGAAGACGAAGAAGGGTCACAATTGCTCTGGGTAGGAAAAAAAAAAAAAAAGGGGTGTAAACACCAAGAAAAGTTGAGTGGTCTTGGTTAAATGACAATATTGGCATGAGAACAAAGGAATATTCAAGAGCCATTAATAAAAATGGGACCCTACATTAGGAGCCCTCAAATCTTCAGAGGAGTTAAGTTCTTTCTGGAAGAAGTTGGGGTTGGATGGGGTTAACAGTTTGAATTAGTTTAAAGATGAAGCTGAGTAGTTTTATAAAGAGCTTTAAGTGATGTACTTTCTCAGGATAGCAAGGAACAGGGCTCTGAAACCCAGAACTGAAAAACTCTTCTTGTGCTTTTATAAGCAAAATTTGGCCTAGCAGTGCTTCCACTTCAGATGATGTATTTATATGAACCCTTTTTGCTGAATAGGACTGAGAATGTCCAAGCTGCCATTCTCATACAGGATGATGGATTTGCTTGCTTCAAAACCTGCCATCCTCCTCCAGCCTAGGTATGCTGGAGGATATTAGGGGAACTGAAAGAATTTGAGCCCTCCTCTTTCCCTTGGGAGGCAGATGGTTTATCTTGGGGTATCTCCTGCTGGCAGGGTTGCCAAATCCTGGCTGAGAGCAAGAAGTCAGATCTCCCTGTTGGGTGGTAGAGATGATGACCCCCAAGTTCCTGCTGTTCCCCTGGTGACAGTGAGGATCCCACATGTGGGACTGGGGTACCATGTCCACCTATTTGTCCTGCTGGGGATCTGGGGATAAACTGCAGACAGGTTCAACATTAAATTTCCTTGCTCTCTTGGGGGTGAAATATAATCTTTGCCCTCTCTCTAGCACAGCCTTTGTGGCTTAATTTAAATGGTGATTTTTATGGTGACATGTGATGTTCTTCTGCTAACCCTTTACCCAAGATGTTCAGTTTAGAGAAGCATCAGATCTCTGAATGTGCCTCTGTCTATAGGTACAGAAGCATGCTGTAAGGTAGTTTACCTACTCAGGTTGGTACCTAAGAGCTTGTAAACAAATTCATAAATTTGTCATGCTGATTATAGTGTTGGCAAACACAATGGTTGATCATGTTATAAATGTTTATCAACACCCGCACTCACCCACCTGCTAAGAGGTGCTACGCTTTAATGAAATTGTTTGAATATCAAGGCTGGTTGCTAAGATACAATGTTCTTGTTACCAGGGATGTGATGCTTACAGATTTCTGTTATCAAATAATGATTAGAGATGTGCTAACCTCAAGGTGCTTGGTGCAGTGAAAGGTTTACTGAGCCACAAATTAGTAAACTGTCTGCCTGAGCAGACACTTACAGAAGGAGCACATGTGCATCAAACTTACCGAGCTGACATTTTTAAAGAAGACAAGATCTGGCAGTGTAAATGTTCCTACATATGATGAAAGACTGTCATAGGAAATGTTTACATGATCTGTTGCCTAGCACAATGTCTTCGTGCCATTTCCACACCCCACACCCCCTTCCCCCCCCAACTTAGAATAATGTTGCAGTCTCCGAGTCAAATAATTGCTTTCTTCTTGCTTACTAAAATGTCTCCCAGCATACACCTCTTGAAAATTCCTCTGTGGTTTGCAGATGCTGATTTCTGTTTTCTATAGGCCACACAAAGAAAGAAAGAAAGATGTGGCCAGTGTGTGGGTCTGGTGGGCAAAAGATTGCGTTGCTGGATAGTGGGATGGATTCAGAGTCCTGAGCTTTATTGATGTTAAAAACACAACTACATCTTAAAAGAAGACAAACATCAAATATTGATGATGTTTTCTTTTTAATGTAGGTGCTCTGAGCGCTCCGATTTGCTAATGCACTTTGTAATAAGGTATAAATATTGTACTTCATTTCCTTCTTTTTTTTTGCCAGCACATTTCAGTGTTATTAACCATCAAAGAAAATAATGAATAGCACAATATAGGTGATCAAAAGGATTTTGCTCACACTGCTGAAGTGCTAAGTAATCTTTAAGTGTAATTGTTGATCTCATTATTGAATTAAGGTTCAAGCTGTATTTACAGTACCTACATTAGCATGAATTTGTGTTTAAAGCCAGTTCAGCTGAAATAATCTAAATTGTAAGAGGGGTTCATGCTTGCCTCTGGGTCTCAATATTTTTATATCACCAGTAATTGTTTGTTTCAGTGTAAGGGGTTGTTATTTTCCCAGTCCTGCAAGTATCCTTTTGTAGCTACTTCACAAGATGCTCCTATTACTAGAACTGCAAATCTGTTGGCAATTAAATTCCACTTGGTGTGCAGTTCTAGCAGATAGGTAGACAACTTAAAAATCAGCGAATTAGAAAAAAAATTAAAATAAAATCAACACTAATTTACTACACTTATAATTCATGGTATTAAACTTACCCCTTAGATGTAAAATTTGCACTTTATAAAATGATACAAGACTTCTTCCTCCAACAGGCTCTTAACATAACCCGTGTTCTACCTACGCTGTGTGGGATGTTCAGACAAATAATCGCCTTCAGCAGATGCCTTTGTCATAATGAGTGTGATAGTTTAATATTTATGGAAGAACTGCTGATTTTCAATGCCTGCTTTTAAAAAAACAAAACCCAAGAATAATTTTGCCAGCTCCAAGAACTGCTTGCAGAAGAAATGTTGTGAAGAATGAATGGGTGATGCAGGACCTCCCTGCACCACTTCCAAATGATGGGAGTGGGTTTATGGCAGGAGATAAGCAATACTATGGTTATCTCCTCTCCTGCTCGCCTTCTTTTATTTAGGGAGCAGTGGGCAGGCTTGATAAAAGTGGCAGAGCATCCTCAGATGGGGTAGAGTTGATGAAGTGGTGCAGAAATGCTGGTTTCTGTTGCTGAAGCTGAAATCTGGCCTCTATGGGAATGGATTTGCACCGCAGCTTGTGTTCACCTCCCGGGACAGCTGATCCCCTTCTCCTGCTCTCCCACCTGTTCCTCTGCCTCACCAAGTTGCTTTCCACTGAGCTTTGGACCTGCATTGAATTTTATGACTATGCTATAATATTTCTGTCTTTTTTTTTTTTTTTTTTTTTTTTCCTCTAGCTGCACCTTAGCTAAATAAATGAGAAATATTCTCTAAAACTAAGTAACATTTCCCTTCTTCCACCACTAGTGATCAGCAAGCTAGGGCTGTAGATTTGGCCACTACCAAAATAGAGGTGTACTTAAACACCTCAAAATAACATCAAATCAGACACTCACCTGGGCATTTATGCATAGCAGTACAGACACTTTATCTTTTGCAGCTGTCAGTGAGGTGGGAAGAAAGTTGTGGGGTTTTTTTCCTCCTTTTTTTCCCTAGGTTTGTAGTAATGAGTGATTTATATTGCATAAGATTATGTTGGGATATACCGTGTCAGGTGGCATGACCTGATATAACCCAACCTAATGCAACACACATGTTTAGATTGTATTACACATGAAGCAAAATTCCCTGAGAAGCTGTCAGGAGCAGGTGATTTCTGCAACTGGAAAATATTTGCACAGTGATATTTTATACGAGTCGAAATTGAAAGGTATATAAAACTTTAGCATGGATTTAGGAGCTTTAGCCCCACTGACTTTTGCTGGGACTGAAACTTTTCCATGCCACAGTTCCCTTTGGAAGTACAATCTAGCATCCAAGGTCAGGTTGAAAATACTGCAGAATTTTGCTTTCATTGTAGCCAGCTCTGAGCTGATGGGAGTTGGAGTGGTGTAAGAGGGCTACAAGTGGGATCCAAATCCAGTGACTGGCAGCTAGCAATAAAGGTGCAAGGAATTCACATGAGCAAGTCTGGATAATTATTTTCCTTTTAAAATTCTGCATGGTTGATTGGTTCCCCTTTTGGAAATCATCTCCATAGGAATGTGGGCTGAAGTGCAAGGTTTTCACTCTGAGCTGACTATGTTGAGGTACTCTACATTTGGAGGCTCATATGCATCTTTTAAATTTTATTTTTATTTTTAAAATTTGGTGTCAAAAACAGGAGCCTAAATTTAGGCTGCCAAGTTCATTTAGGAATCTAAATATAAACATTCTGCTTTTCAAAAGTGCTGAGCACCCTGCAGCTCCCACAGAATCCATTGAGACTTTGCCTGGGTGTGGGATGCTGCTCCCAAATGCACCCCATCCCAGGGTGGTGGGGGTGCTGGGGTGTGTGTATATATCCTCTGTTTGCACATCTCTTGGAGCATATAAAAACTTGCAGTGCCTGGGATTTAAAAGTCAGAAAATGTCTATGTTGGCCTTAATTGTATACGTATGTTGTGTTCTTCTTGTGTGCATACCTTATGATACAGTTTAATCATGTACTTCCACGGGGTGAATGTTTGGAAGTGTGATGTGAGGGAGGCAGGGGTTACAGAAAGACATCTTTCTGCAAAGAGAAGGGAGAAACAAAAGGGTTTGAGATGTCCAACAGCAATGCTCCAATTTTTTTCATCTGGGTTCTTTGGTGGAAAAACTGTTTCCTATGTGAGTTTAAAACCCAAGCCCATCATACTTCCTTTGCAGGAGGGATTTTACCTGCAGCCTGGTTACTGTTGGGTATGTGCTTGGGAGGCCTGTGGGTTTGGGAGGCTGGAACAGCTCTACCCAGATGATGCTCCAACATTTCTGGTACCCAGCGTTTCATCTGATCTTGATCAGGTTGTCTTCTCCCCTCTATCTTATTTTAGCAGGCTCTTAGTTTCCTGCTGTCCAAGTTTCCCTATCTCCCAAGACTCCCTTTTATTTAATTTCTGCTGAGAAGCATTGATAGCTTGATTTTGGGTTTGCTCTGGTCTCCCTGGAGTCAGGAGATACACCTGGAGGTGGTAACTTCTTTGACACCCCCCACAGCCATATGTTCAGCACAAAACTCCCTATGTTACATGGTTTGAAAGGGTTTGCCCTGGGAGAAAACACATTTCAGCTTTTAGAAGACTGAAAAAACCCAACCCAAACCAAAAAACCAGTCAAACTTGAGATGTACATAAAAGCAACCTGGTCGAAGTTGAATGGTTGGTGATACTGGACAAGAACTTCCCAGACTTATGCTGAATCTCAGGTTCCTACTCTGAATGGTGGTAGGATTTTTGGCAAGAATTAATCTTGCTGTTATTCTGGGCAAAGCAGTGCATTTCCTCTCCCCATTTCTCCTCAAAGAAATGCCTCAACTTTTTTTTGAGCTGAAGTGTCTCCAAAGCATCTGCCTCTAAAACAAGACACCTGGCACCCAACTGCCAGCTCAAGCAGTTCAAACTGGTTAGCCAGAAAAGTGCCTGAAATCTGTGCCTATTAATAAGGTTTGGGGTCAGTGGTTATCTGCACTAGTGCTTATAGTTACTTTTGTGTTCTTCTGCAGCACAGGTATTCTGTGCAAAGAGAGATTTTTGAGGAGTATCATCTGTGTTGTAAGACATCATCAAGGGCTACTCCATGCTGAGGAGATGGCAGGGCTGGATCTGGGAGAAGTGGGTGAATGCTGATGGTTGGGAGCAGACCCCTTCACTGTCCCCAGTGTATTTGCAGAGGCATCAGTTACCTGTTTTGAAGGCTCCAACTTTTCTTTTTCCCTGCCTGGAGAAGCAGAAGGGATGGGAGCAGATGTCAGGAGCCTGGGATTTGGATCCGGTAAGGGCTTGGATCAAAATATCCAACAAAAAATATTTTAGGGAAAGTTTCTGGGAGGAAGAGAGCTATATGGGGAGCATGGCTTGCCAGGCTTTTTAAAAATAAAACTTTCTCACTCTGTGTTTAGCTCTCCCACAGTTTGAAACACTTGCAGTGATGGAGCCTAGCAGCCCTTGTCAGGCTACAGCACATCATCCCCCTTGGCTTGGCTGGGAACATCTCTCCTGTAAGGGCAAAATAAAGCTGCTCACTTTGCACATGCTTTTAAAACTATAGGCGAGGAATACCTAAATATAAAACAAGGGCACCTTGAACTGAATGCTTTCTGACTGAGGCTGTTATCTCCCTTTCCCCTTTTGCAGTCTCACAGGGGTTTTCTTCTGCCTTTTTTTTTTTTTTCTGCACACCTGTAGCTCGCTGACAGTGCCCCTGCCTTCGTGTGAGCTGCTTGGGTTCCTGATGCTGCTCTAACCTGTGAGCTCAGGAGTCTTTGCTTCCAATTAAATACCAAACTACAGCAAAATATCTACATAGACAGCAGGGGTGGAGGCCAGAGGGACCTTCTGGTGTCTTTACAGACCAGTGCCTCAGCTTTAGTCCTTTGTTCACTGCGGGGGGCATCCAAGGTTTTGGGGCTCAGCGAGACCTTCTGTATATTTTTCTTGGAGAAATACATAAGCAAATAGGCCTGTGGTGGTGTGGCAGGAGGAAGGTTTGTGTGTCTTTAAAATTACTATTCATGTAGCTCCTAAAGTGTGTGTATATATAGTATGGAATAGTGATCTGCACCGTTCTTTTTGTTGGCACTTTGAATAAAATAAAAATAATTGACTAAAAATAAACTTGATAGTAACTGTCTCTACACTGAGAAATGGGCAGGGTTTTCTGGTAGTTTTTGGCATGAAATTGCCTGGGTTGGAAATACAAGAATGCTTTTCAATGCACAGATTATGAAAGAGGAGGAGTTGAGCAGACCTTGATTAAAAGACCATGAGCTAAATTAATCCATGAGTCTCCTTATGGTAATTAAAAGCTAAAGAAAATGTGACACAATTGTAGAAGGTGCTGTAGAAGTTTTAGCCTATTAACAATCAGAAATGGAAATACTGAAGTTCCTATGATAAGTTATAGTATGTCAACTTGCATAAGCATAAATTTTCTATTTCATGGTAAGCTTTTATAGGCTTTTGTGTTGGTTTTTGTTACTTGGTAATGAATTATTGCTGGTTCCCATTTACCCCACAGAGGCAGCCATCAGCACTTCACTTGGTGGGCTGGGTGGTCTTCTCCTCAGGGGCAAAGAGTGCGTATGCTTTTGGCTATAAATGTCAGGTTCAGCCTGTGGAAACACTGTAGAGAGGTTTATTTATCAAAATAAAATTGAAACTCTACTTAGGTGATGCCTGATCCACCCCTTTGTATACCAACGTTTGAACACAGCATCCCAAATGAACGTGATTTATCACAAGGGGTGATTTTGTTTCTCTTTAACACCTAAACCTCAAATAATCTCAGCCAGCAGACCCCTTAAAAGGGTTTTTTTGTTTTTTTTTTTTGAGGGGTCTGGTGTATGGGAAACAACTGAGTTGGAATGAGCATATTGTGGAGCGTTGCTTTGTGTACTAATTATCTACATCAATGGATGTGCAGAGGGGCTGGGAGCACTGTACCTGCTGTGCTGAGCAACTTGCTGGTAGTCATGGAATATATGCTTCCTGTGGGCACCTGCCTCTTCTGTGCATAGCATCACATTGAGTTATGTCACGTTATGTCACATCACAGATGAGATGTGACCCAGTGTAACCTGCCACAGTGCAGTGCCAGCACTGCAGTGGATCAGAAACTCGAGGAGAAAACCTCCCGGTTGGGTTTGTCAAGGGCAGTAAAATCCAGGCAGGCTACCCATGGACCTGTGGGTACTGAAATTTTCCTCTTTAGCCTGGCTGCTTGGAGATAGTTTGGCATCTCTCTCTAGGGATATAAATACAAGAATTTCTCTGCTTGGGTTTATTTATGGTGCTTGTCGTTTGGGAAACAATAATCTTCCAACTTCTTAATCTAAATTGAACCACGGTGAGTACACCAATAAAACACATCACAACAAACAAAGGAAAATTCTCCCTGTATTAATAATAAACTCCTTAAGATTTATCAGTCTCTCCCTCTTTCCCCCTCCCCTGCCCCTCTTTGTGCAATGCAGTCTAAAGCAACTGCTACGTTTATGGATGTCTGATAAAATTTTAATAGAAGAACCCATTACCTTTGAATCTGGAGTAAAGTGACTCTATCAAAACCAGGAGTGTTGGGCCTGAGCTAAATATAACTTGTTAACTGAGAGCAGCAGCGTGGCAGCTTTGTAATGCTGGTGGATTTACTTGATTTTGCTACTGGGAGAGGACAAGTGAAGCAGGTGAGGTGTCACGAAAGAAGAGCAAGAGATGCTCCAGCTACTGAGGAGAGTTGTTAAAACCTCAAGATGGGTTTAACAGCCAACTCTGGAGTGATTTGGGGAAAGAAGTGCTGTTACCTTCCACTCCTTAGGGGCTTCTCAGGAGCTGTTGGCTATCCAGCATCTGGCTCTGGCTTTTCACCCAGTGTTTAGTGCCTGCATAACCGTCTTGCTAGGGGGTACTTCAGATTTTGTCAAAATGTTGAAATTTGCTTTCACTTCTTTAAAAAAAAAATAATATTTTTATATATAGTTACACACACACACGTAGTGATATTTCTGTTAACTTTTTTCCCCCCCTAACACTTAAAATCTTTAGTAGAATTTTTTATCACTTCCCGACACATTACTAAATGAAAATTGATGACTTTTAAAAATATATACACATTTTATATATGCACACTCACACTCTAAAACGGGACATTTTCAGTGTCATTTAGAGGAAAACCTGTTTTTTCCTTAGGAGGAGGAGCTGCAGCTCAGCACAGTTCTTAGCTGTGTATTTTATTGGTGATTACTCTTAAGCAAGCAGCAAAGTGTCTGTGGCACCAGGACTTTGCCCTATCCATCTGCTCATTGTTCATAAGCTAAAAATCAAAACTATGCTCTTTGCCAACATTGTTTTCCCCTTTGTTTAGAAATGTGGTATTTGCTGAGAGTGTTGCATCATCAAAAACAATCCTCTGACAGGATAAAGTTCTAAAATCTTGGTGGAAACAGAAGGCAAATCAAGGTTCTGTTAGATCCAGTATCTACCAGAAGGAAGGGATTGTTATCAAGCTCATATACAGGGGTGTAAATGAAGTTGAATGATGCAGCAGGGCTCAGACAGAAGCTGATGACCTCTGCTATGACGCATCCAGTTGAGAACCAGATGGAATGTAGTAAAATGTACTTAAAAATATTTCAGAAGCATATGTAGCTACCAGAATCTGGAGTCCTAACTGCATACAGCCTCCCTTTCTTCACCAGAAGATGCAGTCAGTAAATACAGTAGCATCCTCTTGTTCACTGAGCTGAGCTGAATTTAAACTCTGAGCTTCATTTCCACAATTCAGTGTCCAATATGCAATCTGATCACACCTCCACTTTTCTGAGTTCTGGCCATGGCCTTAAATTAAATTACAAATCCTACATTGGATTGACATAAATCTGATTTTGGCCTGAACTTGAAGTGTTTGAAATACCAAATCACTACTCCCTGATCCCTAATGAGAAGTAATCAAAGAATTTAGCCAGCAGTACAAACACTTACACATCACTACAGATGTAGCCAAATTGACTCAAAGTGCTCTTTTTCTCTATGAAAAAAAAATTGTGTGCAAATATACCTTACAGACACTGCCTATTCCAGTAGAATAGTTAAAGAGGAGGGAAAATTTCTCTGGTTTAATTCTCAAAAAAGAATCTTAATAACTTTTTTTTCCCCGCTTCATTCTAGAAATCTGTTTTTTTCTGCTATGTTACGTGTGTATATGTAGTGCCACTATATGTAGGTGTCACTATGTGTGCTATTTACACACTAGTAACAAAATGTGATAAAAAAATTACACAACTTGCCTGAATGTAGCTTGGACAGTCACTAACCAGTCACAAATTGGTTGAGGCCCCTTTCTCCTGTCCATTGCCACCACCCCAAATGACTGTGATTTATTTGACTGCCAAACTTCCTTGTTGTCTCCCTAAATTTTCCACCACCATTCAAAATTTCAACACGTTGGGGCAATTCTGGGATTATATAGTAATGCCTATGATGGGAGAGACACAGACTACAAAAGATAACTAAAAAATCAATAGTGTTTGTATCCTGCAGAGAAGGAGCAATAAAGCTTGCCCTGGTGGGAATGTGAAAAGGTACATCCTGAATAGAAGCCTTAAGGTGATGTAAAGTGAAGGGAGCTGTCTTCTCTAATGAATTGAAGCCCTTTCCTTCTGACCCTATGGAGAAGATAGTTTATTATTATTAATTTTTTTTCCCATTTCAATCTATATTAGGAAGCCTTTTTTTTTTTTTTTTTTTTTTTTTTTTTAGGGTGGGTGTGAATAAGAAAGCAGTTGTTATCAATGCTCTTCTATTTTTTTTTTTTAAATAAAATTCCTGAGCAAATGGCATATAATGCCAGCTGCATTGTAACTGTATAGTGGGATTTAGGATACTTAAATAAGGTGACCAGACTTTAAGTCATTCTCTGACTGCTGGTCCACAGAGTAAGATGTAATTTTACACCTGATATTTAAGATAATCTGTCTACGTCATGCATGTCATCTTTCTCCAGCGTGTATTTTACTGCTTTGGAAGGTTTTGTCTCTTCCTTAGGCTGGAAGCTCATGTTCCTGGGTCGGTAAAATGCTGTGAAATATGCTTTGTCAGATACACCTATTTAAAATGGGCAGCTATCCCATGAGTTAAAAATGGTGGTGGATGATATGAGTAACATTGCAGGTGCTGACTGGTGAATACTCTTAGGGTCTCACGTTATAAATTGTGCTGGAAAAAGTACACAAATAATAATCCTACTGTGCATTTTGGATAGGGGAGCTTGTCATACCTTCTGAAGTTAAGCTGATGGCAGTGATGATGATTATTTTATATGTAGGTGCTGCAAAGGCATAGGCTGCTATCTATTAAAACACCCATTTACCATCTGAGCAGTGCATGCAAGTATTAAATGTAGAAGAGGTGACTGGCTGCAGTGTCTTCTCTAGATGAGCAATTTTGGACTATCATTTTTTTAGTGTGAAGATTTATTTTTGCCTCAGTTGTTATGTAGCAAGGTGTAATGAGAGGTGCTGATTGAATTTCAGAGTTTACATGAGAAATCAGGAGTTTTCTCTCCCTCTTTGTAGAGGGGGCTGAGCCTGACACACCTGGGAGGTTGTTTCACTGGTTGCTTTCTGTCTGGATGATCTCCTTGGCTGTTTGACCACAGGCTGGTGGAAGAATGACTCTGGAGTTCTAGATCCTGTGATTCAGGAGTTAAATTAAGAGGCCACAGGCCAGTGAATCACAGGTTCTCTGCCTGTGCTCTTAGAGAGTGCATGGACCTTTCTTGAAGCACTTGCAAAATCTGAAGTCATGCGGCTCCGAAGAAAAAGTTCAGAAAAAGAAAAAAAAGTTTCTGTTCCTTCTTTCTAAATGTCCTGAGCTTTGCTGTCCAACTTCCCATGCAAAATGTCCCCCAGGGTTTGCAAAGAGAAGGGATGCAGAGCTCTCAATGTGGTATTAGGGGAAAGTAGGCAATAAATTAAGGTGTCTGATCTGGGGACAAGGTCTGTCCCCAGATCTGTCTGATCCCTTCAGCATCAGCTTTTGGAGGCCTTTCAGCAAGGCACAAGCTTAGGCCTTTGGAGAAAATCAGGTGTTTGTACATGTCAGGTGGGATTTTTGAGTTTTCAGAGCTCTTGGCTCTAGAACAGGACTCAAAGTGTTCAGCTGCACTTCAGCCCTCGAAATCTAAACCTCAGCCCCCTGGCTTCTGCACCCTGCTGCCTCCTAACCTTTGAGCAGACCTGAATTCCTTAGACACAGAGTAAATGTTGATAAACTGCAAGTGCTTCTGAGAAGTCCAAAATTGCTCAAGCTTCCCCTCTCTCCCTCCTGTGTCATCTGCCCATCATGTCAGCTGGGCAGGACTTCTCGGAAACCATGAGTGGGGTGAAGGGAAGCAGGTGGGGGACCGGTGGCTCGAGCTCTTCCTTCTGGCTGGGTACTCCCTGGGGAAGGATGTGCTCCTAGACACGTATGTGTGGAAAACCTTATGAAAGCCCAACTTCCATGAAGAGGCAAAACCTAGTTTTTGCTCCAAGTGGTAGTTTATTGAAATATTTGGAGGAAACAGCATCAGGTTCTTCATGCACGGTGATGAGGAGAGGCAGCTTCTCGCTAGGCACCAGCTCCTGTCTTTCCACCTGGTCATTCAAAAGCAGCTATTACCTTTTTACAAAACAAAATGTCTAATATGTTTTGCAGATAGAATTTGTGGAGATGTAAGAGAGATATGTTTGATGTCAGCTTTTATCGTTGCTGTTCTTGGTGTACTGAAAATCCAGCATTTTTCTGCCCGTTTCCCCTTATTTCCAGTGGTGTGCTGGTGCTTAGGTACAGCTGGAGAGCCAGGGGCATTAAATGAAGGTGATATTACCAAAGAAAGTAGTAAGGAATTTTGATTTTTAAAATGGTGCTTCTTTCCCTCTTTGTTTAGTTAAGGTGAAATGAGACCACAAACATGAAAATTAGGGAATGGGGAATTAATTGTAATTATTTTATCCACACTATTGCATTGTAGAAGCCATGAGACAGCCAAGTTCTTGTCAAGTCCTTTTTTTTTTGACTCCAGTGGAAGTATCAGCTCACCTATATGTGGGATTCATTTGGTAGATCTGGACAAGAATCTCTTGCAAAGCAGTGTCCCCAGCATCACTAAATGTTGGGCTGGGCTGTTTGTGAGAGGTGGAGAAATGAAGAACTCTGAGAGAGACCAACAAGGACAAAGTTAAGTAGAGAACTTTCTACTGGGGTAATCTGCCCTGGGGAGAAACAGGGGGAATATTCACAATAGTTTTTTGGTTAATAAGGAAACTTAATTTAGGAGAGCTGGGGGGGGGAAGGAGGAGACAAAATGAAAATGAGGAAGTTTGTAGTGCAGTACCAGAAAGAAAAAAAAAAAAGTGTATTAATGATAATTGAAATTCACCTCCGTGAGGGCAGTGAATCATCAGAAACAGCCTGTGGAAAACAAGGTTGTGCAACCTTGACCAGCGTGTGTGTCACTGACTGGTGGAATTTTTAGAAAAGCAGCAGTTTGGGCTCATTGCTGTGGTTCATGATTGCACACACCTGTTGGGCTCAGAGGTTTTGCAACCAAATTAAAACAAAACAAAAAAAAAAAAAAAAAAAAAAAAAAAAAAGAAAAAAAGGAAGCTGAACTTGCTGCTTCTCCTGAGCATTGAAAAAGAACAAAACAAAACAAAAAGCAGCAAACCACAGCTGCTTGAGCTGTTAACAGATAGCAGCAGCACCCCCCTGGTTACATCACTCTGAGGATAACGTTTTTGAAGCATATGGGCTGGAGGTATTATAAAGGCATTAAAACTTCAGGTGGGACACATCCTAGCCTGCTTCTGAGTTTGGTATCTTTAACAAATATTTACAATTAGGGCTGCTATAGACAGTTTATTATATAATAGATGAAGGAAAGGCTTGATGAGCAAGTAGAAAGTCATGAATTTAAGTGCAGGGGTGGGTTGGGGTTTTTTTTGGTGGTTTTTTTTTTTTTTAAGTTGCAAGATGAATTGTGTAAGGTTACTTCCTACTGCTTTAATAACTGGTCACTTTGGGTGGCTTCAGGTTCAGGATGCAGTTATCTTCAGTTATCTTGTTTATAAACTGAGAGAGGAATACACTTTTCAGAAAGCTTTAAGATGTGTTTTCTGTGTGTTTCCTACCCATTGTTCGCACAATTCCCACATCTGAGTGAGAAAATCCAGAAAACTCCTTGGTTGCAAAGTGGATCTTGAGACCCTCTGTGGTTCTGATGCTCTGATTGGTAAGATGAAGAAGCTTTTCAGCAGTTTTTCTTGCTGTAATTGCTCCTGTACTGGCAGAGGTGAATTTAGCCCATTTCTGTGAGCCTCTTTTTCAAGAAAATGAAGCAATATTGCAACACTTAAATGCTTTAATGTAGAGGCTTTAGTGAGTAGGGTTGGGGAAAGTTTCAATACAGGTCCTGGTTTCAGGGATGTAGTCTCTAGTGATGTGGTTCCTGGTGTTGTGCTGTCATTGAATTGATTCAGGAGACTTGGCTGATAATGGGACTGGGGACCTCTGGCTTCAGGGCAGCAGTTCCAAACCAAGTCAGGGCAGTGAACAACATATCCAACAATCTAGAGACTGGGAAACATCTGGTCCATGAGGTTTTTTTATTGAGCCTACCAGTGATGCTGTCAGCTAAAGTCAGAGAACCACACAGCCTGATGTTGGTTTTGCAGAAACCATGAAGTTCATCAGGTGGTAGCAACTTCTTGTCCCAGTTTTGCTATTTTAATGTACAGTCATCAGTGATTCAGTGCTTGCTGGGAAGTGGATAACACATCCTGTAGTTCTCAGGAATCTTGCCTTTCCAGACAAGGCTGAAGGCAAGATATTTTCTCCTGCTTTCTGCCCTTGAGCTTAAAGGTCTCTTTCTAGGGAGGTCCTACAAAGCCTTGGTGCCAAATGGACCAGAGGAAACACATGCATAAGCAAAGAGCATGATGTCCTGCTTTCCTTCCTGCTCAGCATCCATAGCACCATGATTTAAAGTCAGTGTAATTGTTTGCTTTCAATGGAAGAAGAAATTTAGTTTGTTTAATCTGTATTTCATTTGGTTGGCATCAAAGTGAGTAGAGGGCGATTGGCTGGCAAAATACACATTATATGAAAAACATGCTCTTGATGATTTATTATTGAGGACCAAGTTTTTCTTTTATGACTAAAACTTGGCTTCAGAGTTGGTCTGTTGCTGGCTGGTTGGCACGTTCCCACAGCCTGAGATGTGGGCTATCCTTAAAACCCAGTTAGCTGGGCCTCTTAAATAAAACTGGTTAATGAACATCATGATGATTTTGTGAAGTAGCTATGGCTCCAAAAATTGTAATTTAAGCAGAGGGCTTGAAAAAATTAAAAAGACTGAGATCTGACATCCTCCCATAATGAACCAAATTGTGTTGAGGCTCATCTTTATAGTTCTCAGGAAACTCAGAGTAGGATCTGACCTTCAGACACTGCCTACCTGCTTTCACAGGTGACCCAAACAGAATAAGGATGTTGTCTGTTATGCATGGACTGTGTAAAAACTTAGCTATATTTATTCAGTAGCACGAGGAAACTGGAGACCTACTTCCCATCTGTCTGTTTTTTTGCCAAGTCCTTAACATGATTAAAAATATTTTTTTTTTTTTAATGCAATCAGATGCTCTTTAGAAATAGGCATGTGTTTGAAGGCTCTCCATACTGGATAACTTCTGTGAATCTATCTCTTTTTTTTTTTTTTTTCTTTTTCTCCATACTTTGCTTACACTTAAGACTTAAAAATTGTGTATTGCATCATGTTAATATTCTCTTTGGAAAGTATTGGATTCTGGAGGAAGAAATGGGAAGTTATTGGCTTGGTTACGTACTTGAGAATTATTCAGTTTGCTTTCTTTAAGGAAATACCCAGTGCACTGTGAATGTTACAACTATTTGAAATGGATTCAACCTATTCATCAGAAAGCTTTTTCTCTGCGTGAATTTCAGATCTATAACTTCAGTGCAATTAGAGGTTAACCTGATCCTTTTTTTTTTAATACCAATCCAAAACAACGTAGTTCAGCTCTTTGTAAAGCCAGTGAAAAATAAAAAAAAAAAAAAGAGCAATGCTAATAATGTTCTGATCTCTTTGGTAAATCTCTGGTATTCATAACAAGGGAGTATATCAAGTTCATATGTGGCATTAATTATACTCCAGCGTTATGGATCAAGAACAGCTGAAAAGGAAGGATTTGCTGGGGTAATAGATAATCTATGGAATATTTGTGAAAATTCGGCCACGTGTGCATGGATTTTTGCACAACATCTGAAGCCTGGTCTGACTAAAGTAGTGCAAATAAATTGCTAGGAGAAATTCCTTATAAAAAGTCAATCTGATGACTCGGAATGTCCTTGAGACCCATGTTCCCAAGCTTTTCTTGTTGCCAAAATCTTATCTGGTGGTATAAGGGTTGTTTCTGTTTTATTTCAGCTGGCTTCTTTTATCCATGGGGAATGGGAGTAGACCTGTGAGCTGCTTTGCTTTTGTTAGAGCCTGAATTGCAGTGTTTTAATCAAGATGCCTCACTTGGATATTATATCCACATCAGGGTTCGTAATGCTATGATACAAACTTATTCTGGAATCTCATAGTAAAAATGAAGGTTGGCCCAATCTGTTGACACTGACACAGCTAGTCAGGGTATTTTAGGTCAGCTAAGTACATTTCTGTAGCAAATATTTGCATTTTTTGGTGTATTTCATCCTGAGGTGCTCTGTGATGCTTTCATGGTGTTGGAGAGTTTGGGAAGATTTGGATAACTGACCTGCAAAGAACACATCTGTTCACTAAATCAAAAGAAAAAAATCCTCAATTAATAATTTTTACTACACAAGGACCTTAAGGAAAAGAATAGTTCTACATTGTGATGAAAAAATTGAACTACTGAAATGTTATGAGTGCTGTGTAAATACATAGAATAAGTTCACATGGCATTTTTTTTTTAATTTTATGAGTGAAATAGTCCTCCCTTCATTAAAAGGGCTTTAAGTAGAAAGGAGAAAAGCAGAGGGGAACATTTGCTAGGTATTTTAATTATCCCAAGTTTTCCATGAGCTTTCTCATCTTGTGGTGTGGGTGTTTTCTTTAATAACCTCCCAAATACCTGCAAGGTTTGAAAGTGGTGAAACTCCCTGTAGGGTTGCAGAAATCCATTCCAGTCTCACCTTTAGAAGTGAAAGGTCAGTGCAAAAACATTGACTTTTCATGCATGCCAGAACCCAGACTTTTTGCCTCCTTGTTAGTCTTTCTTGCTTTTGAACCCACTCACTTCTCCCACTTTTCCAGGGTGGTTGGGTGATCTGCTGATGGTGGAAAGTGCTCAGAGGTGTTGGTGTGGCAGGGGAAGGAAATGTCAGGGGAAAAAGAGGTTTGCAGCTCTGAGCACCTGAGCAGGGTGGATTTGCAACACCTTCAGCTTTTGCAATGCTGGATGTGTTGAGTAGAAGCCAAGGGCAGAGGGGAATTGATCACCTTAGAAAACGAGGCAGCAAATACCTAGGTTTGGATGTCTACAGCCAAAAAAAAAAAAAAAAAAAAAAAAAAAATTAGCCTGGATTTTTCTTATATTTCCCAGGCTATAAAAAGGAGCAACTATGCTCGTTTTGTGGAGGCTATTTCAAACTCTTTGAGAAACTTGACTGAAAGGTACTGTTTAATTGCAAAGTGCTGCCAATTCCTGAAAATTCAGGGCTGTGGGAGAGTCGCTGCCCGTTATCTGGCTAATCCGGGGCATATCATCACACTGTGCTTTTAATAGGTGTAGATTCTGTGCAGAATAAGGCTTGTGTGATGGCTGGTGATGATACATGATACCCAGTTTCACAGCAAACTGTGACACTAAAGGATTGGGAAAAAAAAATAAATCTTCCTAAGTTATACCGAGGTTCTCACGAATCCTCCTTTTGTCTGCCCCCAAAATGTGGGTGCCACTGCCTTGGTGCTGAACACTGCTGTGACTGTGTAGTCTCTGTTTCTCTAAGAGAAGACAGAAACCATCTGGTCTGAAACACAGCCCCCTTTGAAAATACATATCCTATTATGTGAGCTCTGAAACAGTATGAGCAGCTATGCCTCAGAAGAGTAGATGGTATCTTAATATGCAGAAAACTTTTTTTTATTTTTTTTTTTTTTTGAAAGGGGGGGAAAAATGTCAAGAATTTTTTTCTATTTCATTTTTTTTCTGATCCTGAATCTGCTTTGTTAAAAGAAATTGCTTCCAAAGAGACTTTGCAGAGTGCTGTGCTTCCAGGGCAATTTATTCCCTTTGCTTTTACAGGGAGATGCAGGGAGGCCCTTGTGATGCCCTGGGGACTGAGCTGCTGTGTGCCCAGGGAGGTAACCCAACCCCTTCCTGGCCTCCAGTTTGGCCCTTTCTCTTTTCATCTGTGCCAAAGAGTCTCAAGGAACAGGAGGGCAGCAGGCTGTGCTGCTTCTGGCCACCTGTCAGCTTTTCATCTTTCTTCCTCCTCTTCCTCCCTCCCATCACTCCCAAGGTCCCTGTTGCTCATGGCCATTTGCCTCTTATCAGAAAAGCCACTGTGCTGCCAGAGACCTGGCCTGGGCATCTTTTGCAGCACTCTGCTTTGAGAAAAGGTCAAACAGGCAACTAATCTGATTTGGTTTCTATTCAGTACTCACAACTCCTTTAGCAAGAAAAGGAGGGGGGCGAGGCGTGTGGGCTGGTGGGGAGGGAAGGTCCATGGTCCCCGTGTGATGCTGCAACAAGCCTGGTGCTCCCAAGCTGGGAAATGTTCCCTTCTGATTTACAGCAGGGAGTAGAGAATTAGATTAACTTTATTTCTTCCTTTCCCTCCCCGTTCTCCTGACTGATATTTGTGGGACTAGCAAGTTCTGCTGGTATAAAAAAAATTGAAAAATAAAAAAATCGTGTGTTCTAGCTCCCCTTTAACAGGACAGTGCAATTGGCTGTGCAAAGGTTGCTAAATGCAAGTTTAGTGATATAATTAGGCCTTCACTATTGTTTTCCATCTTAAAAAAAACCCAAAACCTAGGTTATTTTTTTTATTGTTTACACTTATTTGCCTTTTCAGTCTAAAAGTGCAAGGTGGTGCTTAGCTTGTGTAATGGAGCTTCCAGCAGGTTTCTGACTTTGGGCTGAGAAATGGGTCAGTGTACTGCTTGGGAAGCTGATGTTCTCAGCTGGGCTGAGAACACTGGCTTTAAAAAAAGCCAAAAACAGTGAAACATTCAACAACTCAACCCCCCCCCTCCCTCGTTTTGAGACCTTGGTTTGGTTGGGACAGGCAGCTCTGGTGTTTCTTCCCTGGGAGGATGTAAAGTGCAGGCAGCTGGTAACATACACTAGGTAAGCATTAGGTTTAAATCAACACAGGAACATGCTAGGAATGTTGCTGATGCTTTAAGAATGCATCCAATTAATTTAAAAGTAGTTCTGTGGGTATTTGCTAAACTAATCCTGAAAGCAATTGCTGTTTTGTTTTTTTTTTTTTCATTTATTTTTAAGGGAGATAAAGAAAAAGCTGCTGTGTTTAGGTGGGAGAACTGCCTGATTTTCGGGGCAGGTAAGGTAGATTAATAACAGACCACTCATAAGAAGGTTTCAGATCTTACTGTCAGAGGGTAATAATTAATGATCAAATGTTAATGGAGATGCTGGGCTGTTGATGCCATTAATTCAGCTCAGTGGAGCCAGTCCTGCCCAGGACCTGCCACAGCTGTCACTGCATTCGCTTAATTATTCCAGCGCCTTCAGGCTCTTTTTTTTCCTCTTTTTTTTTTTTTTTTTTTTTTTTTTTTTTCCTGCTAACTGCAGGACAGTATGTTTTCACTGAAGCAGAATTATGAAGAACACCCTGTTTGCTGGGTACTGCCTGGCCAGCTCCAGGGGCAGACCTACAGGCAACAAAGATGACCACAAAGTTAAATGAAGAACCTCTACCTCTCTCTCCCACAAAGTCCTGTTTTATGGGACAGTTAAAAAAACAGCTGGGAAGGAGTTTGGGATATGGGGGTCTTTGGGCATTGGGATGATTTTTGGCATCAGGGATGAGGGAGTGAAGTGCTGGTCCATCCTACTAGTTACTGGAGATATTTCTACTTGCTGGTAGGTAGTCTGGATATTCCTGAGGACTCTCATGATGCAGCATCCACCAGTTCTTGGCTGGAGATTAATGGTAAATGGGGAAAAAATACCTAAAAGCCAGAAAAGTCAAAAAAAACTGAGGGTTTGTAAGGTTCAGAGCAGCTCAGATGAGGGATGGCCCTTGGTTAAAAGGACATGATCGTCAGGCTTGAGGGTGGAGAAAACATATTTTCCACCTTTAACTCTGTGCACTCCTGCTGAAACTTGGGAAAAATCCTAATCCAGTATTTTAAGCAATGGTATAAAGTGTCTTGTTAAAGCTCTGGCTCTTTTTCTGATGGGAATAAACTATATTCCTCCCATTTCTTCCTACAGGATGTGCTGATAATTTTAATAACCCTGCCTTTACCACCCTTCCTCACCCCCCCAAAAAAAGGATTTATTTTTAATTAATTTATTTTTTTTTAATTTCCAGTTCTGAGGAGTGTGCTACAGTTTAAAACCAGGCCAGTGTGTCTTGAGCTGTGAGGCTGGAATGCTTCTTGACTCGCTTCCAAACTGAAGTGCTTAAAAAAATGTGAAGCACTACAACAATTTTAAATCACTCTATAGACTGCACATGGTGATTTAAAATAATTGAAGCTCTTCAAATTTTTATATGCCCTTGAATTTGGAAGTGATCAAGGTTCTGAGCATGTGCAGTACACGATGATTTAAAATTATTAGAGCTCTTCAAATTTATCATAAGTGTTTCAGCTTGAAAGTGATAGGGAATCTGGACTTCAGCAGTGTGAAGTGATTTAAAATTATCAGAGCACTACAGATGTTTTATAGGTGCTTTAATTTGGAGCTGATCTCTGTTCTGGACTATAGCAATGTATACCACATTACTTTTAAAATCATTGAAGCAGTTTCATATTTTTCCAAACTGATTTTCTTACAGTCAAACATCTTTAATAATTTTAAAATGCATTATGTTGCAAGTGACACCCTTTAGCAGAGTCTTTCTGCACTTCAAACTGATAGCAGAAATGATTGCAATGTGGTGGTAATTTGCTTCTGTGACTTTTTTTTTTTAAGGATCAAAGGTTCCCCTATGGATGCTCATGGCTTCACCTTTGCTACACATCTGCTCGGAACCTCTTGCAAACTTCTGTGCCCACAGCCCACAAGGAATGTGGGTTCTGTCCATGTGCACACAAATTAGATACTGGCATGTGCAAATTTAACCATGGAATTACCAGTTTAGGGGTGGAAATGTCCATCCTGATTTTACTGGGACAATTCTGATGAGTGGCTTGGTGATTTCTTCTTCAACGTTTTGGGTTGTTTTAAGGACAAGGGGGTAAAATATTCTGACATAACAAACCTGGAACACAAAAGTAAGACTTTTTCTTAAGAATTACTGCTGGATTTAATTGAGATTAAGGAGTGGAAGCTACACTTACCTGGAAGCAACATTAGCTTATTCTTTCAAAGTAAAAACACTCCCTAAAATACGTTTAAAATTGTGTTTGAAGGAAGATTTTATTAAATACTTTTTATGCATTTATTAAATGCAAGAATATGCTTAAATATCCCCTGATGTTTGGTTGTGTAGTTTTTGTGTAACACTTTTGTGGAACTTAGAGCCATATTTATGGAGGGGCTGAGTTTTGGTGCTAGGATGAAGGTTTCTGGTTACATCCATGTGTCACCTCTGAAGCCTGCAGGACATGTGCTGAGTGTTACCAGGAGGCATCTTCTCACAATGTTCTTATAGATCTGGCTGAACTTTGTGTTGAAATTAAAAAGCTAAAATCCAGGGTAGAGGCAACAGGATTTCAGGTTAAGTTCATGGTTGGGCAAGTGACTTTGTGTCATCTGCTTTTTCCTTTGGGATAACTTTTGGTAGCATTTTTGAAGGTGTTTGTGAGGGCCATGAGTAAAGAGCAAGGTTCAAAATCTGAAGGACAGATCATTCACCATGGATGTGGATGGTTGGGATGGTGACCTGAGGGTGACAGCTGCATGTGGTCACGCATGGTGTAAGCTGATGGCATCGAGGCAGGACCAGAGGAATTTTGGAAAGTGAGATCATGGACTTGATCTGCTGTTTGTCCTGGTGCCCTCCTGAGCCTCAGCATCACCAGGTTGGATGGGGTTGGAGTCTGGAGGGGTTCAGTAGTGTCCAGATCTTCTCATAGGTCTTAGCTCTGGGATTAAGGAGATATCTTGCTTGTTTACTCTTTTAAAACCTTATTTGTTGAAGATGCAGTAGATATTTCAAGAAACCAGAGAGCAGTGGAACTGAGCCAGGGATTGATGAGCACAGTGACTCCAACATGGTGAGTGCTTATTGAATGGTCCTTGTCTTCCTTTTCCTGGCTCCCAAATGTTCCCTGACTTTGATTTAAGGTAAAATCCTAGTGTTTTTTCATTGACTTTCCATTCTCAGCAAATATTTTAGTTTGGATTAAAGGGGATAGGAAAAAGAAAGTAGAGTAAATGAAAATTAACTTACAGAAAAGAACAACCTCCATTTGAATTAGAAATTTCTAATACAGAGGAGTTGTTTGACCTGTGCTCTACTTCTTCAACTCTCCAAGTCACTGTGAAAGTAGAAATTTAACAGGATTAGGAATAAAAGATTCTAATAATAGCAAGTATTTTACATTTAGGATTATGATGGAAGATACCATCATTAACCTTAGCCCTAGGACTTGTTCTAACACCATTAACATCTTGACCTAGAGCTTAACACCATCCTGTTTTCCTTGGTTGGTGAAATACTTGGCTTTGTCTTAAATTTTCTTTTTCTTTTTTTAAAAAAAAAAAAAAAAGAAAAAAGAAAAAAAAAAAGTCAAGCCTAACAGTTTGTTTGTTTCATGTTTTAAGGTCTTTCTCTTTTGATGTTTCTCTTAGGGGATAAGAAGCTTATGATGAGGAAAGGGGGAACAGTAGTCATCATTTTCAGGTTTAGGAGAGGGATATTTAAATGCAGGAGGTTTAGCTAGGTGCCCTATTTCTGCTGCAGATCAATGGTGTTGAGCACTTCACTGCCCTTTGTACTTTGAAAATTTCTTGCTAGATGCGTGAAGTCAGGAATAAAAATAAAATAAACCCAACAAAAAAAGCCACAAATGGGCAGTAAACTGCTTTATATTAAAAAGTCCAGTGTACTTGAAGTTTCCAGAAAGTCTGAGTTGAGTTTGACTACTAGGAATTTAGCATCCAAGCCAATGTTTTGAGTGGGCTGTACTTCCATTTGCAGTTTTGGCTTGGTCTTGGAGGACCCAGTTGTAGAGACTCAGAGTCCATCTGCTCTGGTGCTAGAGCCTCTCCATCTGCTTTGAAGGGGCAAGAAATCTGGGGGGGCTGTGTGCTTGTGAAGGGGAGCCATGATATGGTGATGCAGTGTATTCACCTGCTGTATTCACCTCTTTTCTCATTTCTTTTAAAAATAATTTTTTAAAATGTATTTGCTTTAAAAAAAAATAAAAATAAAGAGTGGTAGTGTTGGATGACATCAGTAGGTGGAAGAAATTAAGAGCAAGTTGTGTGATTTCTGCTCTATTACTGTTTCAGCATTTCAAAACAAGGGATTTAAGAAGTTATTTATCTGTTCACTGATATAAAGAAAATCTTAACAGTCATTGTAGTAACATTCCTGGACTTTTCCACTGACTACTGGGTTTGACATAACAGAACTACCACGTCTCTTTCTGGCAGAAAGGGGTCACCAAGGGCCATGGTTTTGTTTCTCACCAGAACCATGGTGCAAGAAAACATCCCAGTTGCCTCTCTTCCTCACTTGTAGCAAGCAGAGAAAAAAACTCTTAGAAGTTGAACCTCTCACATGCTATCCACTCTTTTGTCCCATGTTACCTCTTTTGGGCCATGTTCCCAACTCCTTGACTCAACTCATCTTTTAAAGCTCTGGAAGTTCATGCAAGTTAAGAACTTGCACAGTGTCTTTTTGTTGATGTCTAGGAATTGCTGCAAAGATTTATTTTGTTAACCTCAAAATTACTGGCTGCATACTTGGGGCTTTTTGGTTTTCTTTTTGTTTTGTTTTTTTTGTCAGAGCAGGAGGCTGGCCTCCTCCTCCCCACCTTCTCAGTGCAGTGATGATGGTCACTGGGACAGATTATTAACTCTTCAGGCATGGAACACGGTGAATAAAACGTGCTTTAAATTAGGTCTTGCATAGAAGAAGCAAAAGCAATAAATACTCAAAGCATCTTTCATGGACGTGGTAAAGAAATAGTGAAAACCCAGAGCTCTTATTCCATTTTTGAAGGTGGTAAGAAATCACAATTTTTAAGAAACACAGAAAAGTGAGAAATTGTTACAGCTTAAAGTGAACTCTGATACATTGACACTGCAAATCCTTAATTTTTTAAAGGTTTTAAAAATATTTACCCAACTTAGATTTTTTTTTTTTTAATTTTTTTTGCCTGTTCAAAGACCTTCATCTCTTTTTCTACTTGAAAGGATGCATTACTTGGCCATTATTATTGTTTTTAAACAAGAAGGCAGAGTCCTAAAATAATCTGAGGTACATTATTTTTTTTTTTATTTGCACTGGTAACAGATTTGTACTTTTAATTTGACTGTGTTAAATGTTATGGAAGAAGCAGGTCACATTGGGGTGAGCTGCCTTTATTGCTAGCCTAATATATTTAGAGGGAGACATTCAAGTCATACTAATTTGTGTGATAATAACACCCTTGTCTGGGTGGTCCCAAGCCAGGGGAATCACTTCATCTCATTCAGCCTTTTGCTGGGTTATATTCCATGTATTACCATGCATTACTACACTGTGTAAATTTGCTGGCCTTTGAGTGACAGATTATTAGGGTGCCCTGGCTAGCACCTCATAGGTAGATTTGTGCATCTTAAAGCAGGTTTCCTCCTTTGAAATATGCAGATTTTCTGAGTTTGAGAAATGGAAAGTAATTGAAGGAAAATGGCCATTTTTCCACTGGGGGAAAAAAAAATAAAATCTGTCAGTTGCTATTAAGAGGACTCCAAAGATCTATGACAATTTGTTTTGTCTTCCAAGCTGAGCTCTGTTTCAAGTTGATCTGGGTCCCAAATCAGGTGTGCCCCATATTTGGGTTCCTGAGTGAAGGCAATCAGGCAAGTGGGAAAATTCAGTCACTGGGGCTTTTTGGCTCAGGTTTTTTGCATGGTGAATGAGTATTTTCCTATGTAAGGAGCAGCATCTCTATCTTTGCAAGTGTATCTGTAATACCTATAGGGCAAGTCACTGAAGTTTCTCTTGGAAATGTGTGGCTTTTCCAGCTTCTTCTTCTTAATGTTTAAATAAATGGTGTAATGGTGATGGGTAACGTGGTTGTGCTGCTCCTTGGGTGGTTGGAGGGACCATGTGAGGAGAAATATCCATAGTTCAGGTAACTCTGGCACACCTGGAAGGCTACTGCAGCAATTATGTCTCTGGAAAAGCATTCCCCCATGGCTTAGTAGTCTTTTTATTGTTAAGAGGTACAGAGAGTGTGTTTTACTTGTTTTGGCTTGAGGTGGTTTTTATTTTTTTTTTTTTTTTTCCTTGGCAAATGAAAAACGTGAAGGCCACTTGCCATTGGGTTTCCATGGGAAACTTCTGATCAGTTCTGTAGGTTTATCTGCTAAAAAGAAATGAAATAATTAAAAAAAAAAACAACCCCTCCTCCCCAGCCAAAACCAACAAGAAAAAACACCCAACAAAACCCTGAACCCCTTCACACTCTGGAAGCTGAACTTTTAACAACTGATGCTCCAAAAACATATATTGAATTATGCTTTGGTGGAACTTAGGTAAAGTTGGTGACTATTTTATAATAGTTACCATAAATTGTTATTTTAAAGACTCTTCCAGAGGCTGAGTATTTGATATCTTAGGCTAAGAACATTTTAAATACATGCTTAAAAGATAGCAAACCACTGAATTCACAGCTTGAAGTACTTATGAAGCTGAACATGAAAAGAATCTCAAATGTATCTCAGAAAGAACTTAGCAAATATTTTTCTGTTTAAATAAACTAAACACATTGGCCCAGGGAAGCTGCAGTCTCTTAAAAGTCCTAAATATAGATGAGAATGACAAAACCAAGTCAAGAAAGCCTGACTGCTGGGTTAAGTACATATTGGATGTTATGCTCCAGGTTAGAGAACATATTTGTGGGCTGGTGGAGAGGTGAAATTGGGCATTTGGAGGTCCTGATCCCCAGGAGGGACCCATGGAACCCATCAGTACCCATGTGTAGAGGCACTGTTGCAGAAGAGTTTCTCAGGGACAGAAGCTCCTGCCCACACACCACCAAAAAGCCACATTTCTGGAGTTCCCCTCTGACTGTGTGAAGCTTTTCCTATGAAAGAAAAAAAGGAAAAGCTGTTGCTTTACAAGTTCCTGGCCCAAGTGGGTAAGTGGAGAGGATAAATCAGTTGTGCCCCTGTGTTACTCTGTGCCTTGTGGGCTTCCCATCCCTGTCTGGCTCCTCTGTGATGTGTGTGTCACAGGAAGAAGTCTAGGAACAAGCCATGGATGGAGCATTTGCCTCTTGAATTTTTGGGCTTTTGTTGATTTGTCACATAAATGTTATATAAATGTAGCTTTTTATGTGTTAATATTACATACTGCTGAGGTGCTCGCAGTCCCCTCAGCGTTCAGCAGCAGTATTTAAAAATTAACTAAAAAGTAGGTTCTGCCATTTTATGGCATTACCTGGTTTAACGTGAGCACATGAATTATGAATTGTCTGTCTTGTTAAGTACCAGATCAGTGGCTTTTGCTGTAGATGGGGGAGAAAAAGAGCGTGCAATGTAAAAGTACTCTGCAAAACAGTTGTAAAATCTGAAAAAAAAAAAGAAAGACCCAACTCAAAACTCAAGGTTTGGACAATTGGTGGATTCTTGAGACAGTGGGAACTTTGTTCAACCTGGCTGAGCCATCATTGCCAAGGTGCTCATCAAATAAAAATGACAGAATGCTGCATGTTCACAAATTTATCTGGATGATGAGAAATGTGAGCTGAATAATTTATCTCTAACAAATGCTATGAAGGTTTGTGAACTATTTTTTCTGTCCTATCTGTAGAAATGACTTAACTTCAGCATGGTCCATTGACAGTGGTTAGAATTGCCTCTGCAAGCAGCTGGGGTGCTTAATGCTCATCACATCTTCTCCCTTGAATGGAGGTGAGGGGCTTGGTTTTCCCATCAGATAGTAGCAGTGCCTGGAAAATGTACAAATAACCATCTCATTTTTCTTTTTTTCCTCAAAGAAATTCTTCCCTTTTAGTGTCTGCAGCATGAAGTACTCATTGCTTTTTTTGCATAAAGAGTTGTTGTTTTGGAGTAACAGAAATCAACCCAAAAGTCAAGAAATGCTCTAAAATCCATATGAAAATCTGATACCTCCTTGGGCAAATTTTAAATTGTGGCTGTAAGGTGAATGAATGTAGGTGCTTTACCAAGCTACTGTACCTCAGACCTGGGAGTGGAAAAGTCATGTGGTTCATGACTATCAAAATCCTTGCTGTGTACTGGAAAACAGTGGACATTCCTACTTTTCTTGGCATTAGAAGAGGTACAGATGATGACTTTCTGCTTTCTGAAAATGAGGTGTCAGCATCCTTCCAGGAAGTGAAATATATATTTAAGATTTTGAAAAATCTGAAGTTAAAAAGCCCCATCTTACACAATTGTAAAGTTGACCTGAGCAAATATTTACCTAATGAGTTGTTGGAGTAATGGAATCTTGAGAGAAAAGTGTTCCTGGAAGGAAATCCTCAGTTCTGCCACTGTCCTTTCCCTGTAGCTTCTATTCACTAAACATTTGCACTGATCAGTGCCTTTGTACACAAGTTCCTGGTGAACTGCTCCTTTCCAAGATGGCAATATTACTTGCCTGGGTTTATGTGCTATTGTACCCTTTAAAAAAAATAAATTATAAAATTACTATTTCTTTAGAAAGCCAGTTATAATAATAATAACCAAATGGTTATTTCTGCTTTCTGTACTGCTAAGATATCATGTAGGGCCAAAACAAAATATGTGCACAACCTTGTTATTGAGATGCTTTCATTATTCTTGGTGAGTATTTAACTAGGGTAGAAACTTGCCCTGCCCCAAAGCATAAATCCAAAGGTATAGTTTAGGTACTTAAAACAGTCTTGTCTTGGAAATATGACCACTAAAGGATCCTGTTCTGTTTAGCAGAAGTCTCTTGGATGGGATAATGTTGTAGCATTCACTTGAAAAGCTTGGGATGCAGCCCACGAGCTGCAACATTTGCTCGGAATATACCTGGGAGATGATTTTTGTGATGGGCAGGAAAAATGTCAGGTCAAAGCATTAACTCTCTTTCTCTAGAATACATTATATATAGTATTGGTTGTGTTGGCTGTTCCCTACCCCCATTTAAGCTTTATTCTCAGTTTGACCCATAGTTTGCTTGGTGAGAAGGTTCACTTTTCCTTCTCCCTAATTATCCTTGACCTATAGCTCATGAATGGGGCTCCTGATTGTCCAGCTGATTTCAAACCTCTCTGAGTGTGGAATAAGACGTCATTCCCAGTGAGCTGGAACAAACAAGGCCATTCTCTTATCCCCACATGAAGCTGTGTGTTTAAATCACACCATATGAAACCTGGATCTCAGAGAGGTCTTCAGGCTGCAGCAGTACTCCCATAGAGGACCGAAGTGTCCCGCAATCTGTGGCAAAATTCCCACAAAGTCCTGCAAATTGCAGCAAAATTCATGGGAAAAGAGGACAGGAAATGATTTTTCCTGCCTGGGGAGAGCTGTTGCAGAGGTCTGAGCTGCAGGTTCTCACAAACGTTGGAGAGGAAAAAAAAAAAAATACATTTTTAATATTGCACTTATGGAATATATCCCTTTTCCCATTTCACACCTAGGGGAAAGCACTAAAAATTTAGGATGTGTTAGAGATGTTGCTTTCCACTGTTGTGATCTAGCAAATGCCACAGGTACCTGGTAGACCATAACACAGGGGTGCTGGATAATATTACTGCTGCTGAACATAAGCTCCTGTTTTGCCTCCAACTTGGCGACTCCCTAAAGTGGCAGCAGTTGAACCAGTGCCATGTCAAATATTAGTAGAAAGCCACATATTCTTTCATGCTTCAGTTATAAAGGGAGTATATAAATTATTTAATTGGGAGAAAGTATTGCATTAATATATTTACACTTCTAATGCATTTGCAGAAACACTCTCCTCCCTAGTGAGAATAATAAAACTTGGGTGTAAAGTTGCACGGGAGGCATGGCTGTGGATTTGCAAGCAGTTCTGCACAAAGAAGCAGCCCTTTTCCATTCTCTTGGAGAAGGTGGGTGCTGCATGCATGTTCAGGGCAAGGAACAGCCTTCCTGCTCTTGCTGGAGCTTTGCCAGATCCTACTTTTCCCTCAAGAACTATGTGGTTGTTACACATCCCTCTATTTTGCCTCGATGCTCCCTTCATCTTAGGGGCAACTGCTCTCTCCATCCCACACTGAGTTTGGGATAAATGCCCCACTGGTGTGATGTGTCTTCATCTGACTGCCAATGTCAGCTCAAAGAAATGTGTGTCCCTTAAAATCTTCTGATTTAAGTGTATTGAAGCTTTTGCACGAGATTAATTAACCAGCACCCAAGCTTGAGAGCTGCCCAGGCTTGTGTTTCACAGGTACAGCCAGAAGTAGGAAATATTGAAAACCATGTGTCCTTCTGCAAAGGGCATTTTTTTTTCTTTAATCCATTCTGGATTTACACCTTTAGGCAATGGATTCTCAGCTGCTGTGAAAGTGCTGAAATTAGAGTCCAGATTAACCACAGACTTTCAGAATAGGGTCAGCCCTGGTTTTGAATGGGATGTGGGTGTTTATTAGGAATGCTCTGCTGCACAAAACTCACTCCTGAGCTGGGTAGGGACTGAGTAAATGCAGGGATGAGCAAAAAGAACCAGGGAATACTGTAGGCTCATGTGCATTTGGTACCTCTGCTCCCAGTTTAGATGCTGGAACAGAAAAGGGTTGCTCTGGATAGAAAAGATGTTGGGTTTGTTGTCCTGACACAGTAGAATGGAAGTAAAGCTCTCCTGGATCAGCACAACTGCTCTGTAGGATTTACAGTAGGTCCCCTCTTTATATTTTTACCCTGTATTTCTTGCTCTGTTCTTTACTTCATCCATGCTGGTGTCTGTAGGGAATAAACTCCATCTTTAGTATGATCTTCCAGACAAAGGAAGTTGAGCCTTCATCCAGATTGAACTCCATCCTGCTTTTGCTGCCTAATCCAGAGTTTCTTGTGAGAAACCAAGACAAAACCACCCTTTGGTGGGTGTGGATTTCACTGCATGGTGCTGGCTGATCTAGACTTGCTTCCTTGACCTGGAGTTTTGTGGCTGGCAAAGTACATTTATATCAGTATTTAATCTCTGAGGGAACCTGCCAACAGCTTGTTGCAATTTTGTTGCTTGCATCATTTTAATCCCCCCCATATAGGACTGCAAAATACATGTGTTTACCAAAAATAGTAATGAGAACACATCCTCAAAAATAAAAAAAAAAAGAAATTAAACTAAGCAAAGCCTTTCTCCCAGGCCTGCAAGTTAAGTGGAAATGCTTTTGATGCCTTCTTTTTTTAATAGAACCAAGATGTGTACTGAAAGGCCCTATAACAGAATGACCCTCTGTCCATTTGGTGTTGCTAAGAGAGCAGCAGCCTTCAGGTCACTGTCCTCAGCTTCCTGAAAGGTGTTAGAGCTTTGCCTCAGAGGTATTGTATCCAGAATAACAGTGAGATACCTTATTTACTCCAAGCTGACCTCCCCTTTAGTATACTGCTCCTTTACTTAGTCAGCTTGATGGGTGCCAGATATTGTTCTCCTGCAGGAAGTTCTTCCTGGAATTCTGCAGCAAACCCAAGTCCTAGGCAGTGGGAAAATGAAAATAAGGTCAACTTTCCCTTAGGACCAGAGAATACAAGAAATGCACTGACACCATCTGAGACCTCCTGCCCAGAAAAATACAAGACACAAATTCAGCCAGATTACACAAACTGATTCAAGAATGTAGCCAGTTCTTACCATTCCTTTTTTTTTTTTATTTTTTTTTTTTTTTTATTTTTTTTTTTTTTAATTTTTTTTTTTTCCCAAGAAGAATTTAACCTGCGTTGAATTTGCTTTGTAAAGCAAAGATAAAAATGATTTATTTCTAGAGAAGGTTTGTTCATCAATTACTGTCAGATTTCAGTATGCAGGACTGTTAATATGCACTGAGTGTGATCAAACTTTTGCAAAAAAAAAAAAAAAAAAAGAGATAACTTGGGCAAGGTAGAGCAGTAGCATTTATTTGTGCTATGAACTGCATTGATAATTTAACTTCAAATAAGCAAATATTCCTGGCAGGTTCTAACTAACATCCTCCTGGCTGGCCAGGGAAATAGTGAAGCATCTCTGAGAAGTTCTGTAGTGGTATGAGCAATGCTCAACATACATCAGTGAGAGGACAGGCATGTATATTTTTAGGATATTAATAGTTCCTTTCATCCCACTTGGTGCCAGTTTCCAGAAATTATGAATCATAGTTATTGATAAAAGAGAAAACAGTGACAGTGAGGGGGAAAAAGAAGTCATACATATTTCCTAGGAGTTGTTGCTGAGCATCATTTTGTCAAATGTGTCTCCTCTTCACCTTTACCTTCACTTTTTTGAAAATCTGGAGAAAGCCTTGGGTCTGTGGTTGAAGATAGAGATTCCCAACAAATTACAAACTGGTGATTAGGAAAAAAAAAAAAAAGAGATGAGGACAGGAATACTACAGAGCTTGAGCAATAACAAGTGACAGAGCTGAAAAGTTACCAAGGAATGTTTCAGAGAAACAAAGGATGTGGTCTTAGGGTCTCCAGAGAGCTCAGTTATTTTATTATATTCTGTTCCTATTATCACTTTCATTTTGTTCCAGGGAGATTTTTCAGCAACTTGAGAAACAGATTTTGGGGCCAGCTATCCCTCAGCTATGTGCACACAGCTCCCCTTAACTTTAATTGGAGCTCTGTAGGCATCTTGAGGGTGAAAAGTCACCTTCGGGTGGTTTTCTGTAGCCAGCACCAAGTGTCAATGTCCACCCCCATGCAAAAGTGACTGCTTTAACCTCTCATTAACATGAAAGGCTCTGAAGGCAATGGGGTCATGTTAGTTAGGAGGTATTGAGAAAAAAAAATATATTTGGAGGCTGTTTTTATCCCCTCTGCATCATAATCATAACTTTTTTTTGCTTTTTTTTTTTTTTTTATTCATTGAACCAGCAAGCACAGGCAGTTGCTGTAAAACAACCACCAGGTCCCATGTGAGGTACTGTTTCAATTTTATGGTAAATTTCCTGTTTTATGGATTCCTTTCTGAATGAACCTCCTCACAGTGTTCTCCCAAGAATATGAACTTTTCTTTAAAGCATAAGAAATTGCTGCCCTCTTAATAGCGTTTGGCTTTAGTCCTGACTTTGTCTTTCTTTTTGGTCTCACTGATTGTTGTTATTACTTCTTAAATGTTTTATTTCTCTTTTACATGCTTCTCATTAGGGTTGCTATTTTAGGGTCGTCTTAAAATATATGTTTTATTGCATTCAGCCAATTACATAGAACTTCTTCAGTTGTGAGAATGCATCTTATTTACCAAACCCCCCTCTGATCAGGCAGTAGTTAAAATACATGTATAGGATATTACAATTTGAAGTGTACAAGGCTTTTGTGTTTTAATTAAAATCTTAGAGGAGAAACTTGTTCACATGAATTACTGGCTGGAATTTTAGCAGGTTGTGTAAATGATGACAAATTGCATCTTTTTTATTCAGGAAGA
This sequence comes from Calypte anna, assembly GCF_003957555.1. NCBI lineage: Eukaryota > Metazoa > Chordata > Aves > Apodiformes > Trochilidae > Calypte > Calypte anna. The sequence continues at coordinate 3,461,895 of NC_044253.1, read as the reverse complement.
GTGTGGAATTACTTTGTGAAAATTACTACATATGTTAAATCTTTTCAGTGTCTGCTATAAATATTAAAGATATGTGGGTATGAAATTATGTGAGTGCAAACGACCCAAGAGTAATTAAAAATCCTTGATCTGCTTCTGTTTGCTAAAAAAAAAAAAAAAAAAAAAAGCAACTGATTTTTCAGGCTATCTTTATAACAAAATAGAAGTAAGGAGAAAAGAAACATCTATATTAGTTCATCTATATTAGTTGTAACTTCCTCTTACAGCATCAATACTTATGGTGCAATGGGCCAGGGCAGGTAAAGTTTAAAGCAGTTAAGGAAAATCTTTGCAAAGGCTGAACAGCAGCACTTGATCCCTACCCTGGTGTCAGTGATGTGATGCCCAAGACACCTTCCATGTCAATGTGCTGTGGAGTTATTCTGCAGCACAGGTTGATGTGGATTTATTCCCTATATTTACTCTTCATGCATACTTATTCCATGCAAGAATCTGCCTTGCTGAAAGTATTTCAAGTGTTCCACCTCAAATAAAGGGGTTGCTGAAGGTGGCTCTTGCAGGTGAAATGTCAATGTTTTGAGGCAGTGAAGGTCAGTGATGTTCTATTGACTTGAGTGAGGGCACTGGAAAACTGTATTTTCCAGCAAAAAAGTGGTTTTATGTCCTTGTGTAGGCAGAGAAAATAATCTGCTGGCAAGATGCTGGCTGGTGAGAAAATGGAGAGTTTTTAAATTCAGTGAAATTTGCAGAGGAGACCTCATTAATTACTGGTGAGCCTCTCATGCTTGCAAAAATATCCTAATATGTCTGTCTAGAGTACAAGTGCTCATCTTCAAGAATGACACCTCTATTAAATTAAGTTGTTTCTGCCAGCCTCTTGTTTACTTATGGCTGCTTTCAGTGTTTCATAAAATGCCAATAATGGAGGTGACTTACGTCATCCCCTTTGACATGTGCTCTTTGATGTGTTTTTATCCCATATTTACAAGAAAGGATTTAGGTCTTGTGATTAGCTCAGAAGACTTGAGTTTTGCCTTTTGCCTCCGAGTTGTTTCAACCTCTGGTTTCAATGGGGCTGAGTATTTTCAGTGGCAAATTTGAGAAGAAATTTAGCAGCAGGTACCTACTTGCTGGGAACTTGTTTTATGTATGGAAGTGTACACCCACCTACAGATGGATATAGAGATATATACTTTCAATATATACATATATAAAATCTCCTTTTAGTTTGTCTAATGAGGTGGCTGGGACATTACTTTAGCAAATTACAGATAAATTTAATCCCTACAAAGCTCTTAGAGGTCTTTGGGCAAACATGATACAAGTGTTCTTAACAAGTGAAACAGAGATTGCAAGTTTCATTTTTAGGCATGAATTCAACAAGAAGTTCCACTGGAAAACTTTTATGGGAGCTGTTCCCAGGGTTTTTGGATATCTTTAGGCAGCAAATCTCTATTGTTTCAACTAGCAAAAATTCTTGCTTTATTGAATACATGTCCCATATGCAGAGTTAGCTGCATGTACATGGAAATTTGCTTATAATACATTATTTCAGTCTGCTAGTTCAGCTTCTTCAGACTTCCTGTAGTCTGATGGCCTGCTGTCAGTGAGGACTCAAATTTAAATTACTGCTTTTTATTTCTGAGTCCTGTAAAATCTTAGGTGGTGGTGACTTGTTCTAGTGATGATGATGGATGCCCAAAATCTTTAAAGATTAAAGTCAACAGGAATGATCTTAATTAATGGAAGTGTCCTCACCTTGTTTGCCAAAATACTTGTAATGCTTTAATGCTGTATCTCCTTCCTATGGCTGCAGCCACCACATGCACATGCAATGTGAACCTCAGGATTAGAGAACAGAAGAGATTTTTGACTGGAGGAAACACTGAACTGATCCAAACACCAGAGGATCCTCCCTGGTTTGCTTTTTCCTTTTTAACTTATTGATTCTTTTCTTCTTGGGAGCTTAATTAGTGATTCTTGTGCCTTTTGCATCTGCTGATGTAGTCAGCACTCTTATCCTGTGTTTTTTCAGGAAGATTTCTTCTGGTACCCTATTTAGCAATGGTTCCCCCTTGTTCAGGAGCTACAATAAGGAGACAAGTGCATTTACTACTTGAACATTTCTCAGGAGCGTCCCATGCCTCTGAAATTCAAACTCCAGCACTCAGCAATAACTCCAGAAGAAAAAAACCAACCTCAGTGTTAAAGCAGAGAAATAGAAGAACTGTTAAGCTTGCAGTGTTTGTGCTGGTTCTCCAGGAGTGGCTGGGTGAGGTAGTTTCTAAACTAAGTAATTTCCAAGCATTTCTGTAGTCATTTCCATCACACAAATGAGTTGCTTGACTTGGTGCTTCTTTTCTTTCTGGTTTTGGAACGTTTGCAGCCAGAGCCTCTCAGAGGCTCTGTGCACACTTCGAGGCATCCTGTAGAAGAGGGGAAAATCAGTGTTTGGTTTTGTTGGTTGGGGTTGGGGCTTTGGGGCTGCTGATGCTGAGGTTCATCTCTTTCCGAGCCCTGAGAGAGAGGAAGCTGCTGGGGTGGGGAAATCCGGGAGCTTCCTCTTCCTGCTGGTCAGACTCCTTCTTCCTAAGCTTGGCCTCGTTCCCAATGGGCTGCTCACTGGCTGAAATCCTGGCCTAATTAAAACTCATGCCAAACCTCCCATGGACTCGGAGGCTCTGGTCCAGCCTGGCAGTGTGTCCAACAGCCGTCCCACTCCCTTGTTTATGGGATTGTTCTGATGGGTTTTCTAGGGTGATGCTCAAAGAGCTTCCAGCTCTCCTCCCTGGCTGACAAGCAGGCAGCTCCAAACTGAGTTCATGATCAGGCAGCATTTTATCAGTTTTAGCCCAATACCTTTATAAATCAGGCCAATACCAGACACGCAGGTCCCTTCTTAGCTGCAGTCTGGAGGTGTCAAATTGTTTGGTTTGGTTTTTGTTTTTCTGATGCACAGTGAGTGAGGAGATTCCTCTGTAATGCCTCCTGCAGTGTAATTGCACACAGAAAAACTTGATGGAATTGAAGGACTTGATGGTGATGGAAATGCACCAGAGAGCCAGTGGAACTGCTAAGAGGACACCCAAGGAAAGCTCTGAAGTCCATAAAGTACAAAATTTGTCAGAGCAGGAAAAAAAAAAAAGGCACAAAAGTTTGCAAATCATAGCACACAGGGGCAACATTCACCCTGTTGTAAGAATTTGGTTTTAGTCTTTGGAGATGTTAATTTGAAAAGTAGTTTAAAAGCAGCATTTAGAAATTGCTTGTTAATAACTGGAAAATTCTTTATCTGAGGTTGATAGATCTCCTTTCTTATTTTCTCTAAGTTTCATAATATATTAAGGTTGGAGGTATTTTTTTTCCTTTGTTTTTTTAAGGAGAAGGACTTTTCATTTGATTAAGCCATTTACTTGAACTTGCTTGGTGCCATGTTCCATAAAACCCAAGGCAGATACAAACATAAAACAAACAATTATGCAAGCTAAAAGAATCCCAAAATAAAATATTCAGGCTTGATTTGCAAGTGGCTCACTCTGCGGGTCCCTCTGACCTCAAACACAAGAGAAAAACACATTATTGAAAACCACTAAAAAGTAAATGGCACTCTTGGCTAGTGATGGTGAGGGACTCAATCCTGTCCCTTCCCTCAGCATCTCCGTGGTCCCTTGCTGGGTCATTTCCCCAGCACATCCCCTGTGCTCCCAGGCCAGGGAAATACTTGGTGTAAACTATTTAAAAACTTGACTTTTAGTTTATTTGATGTGAAGGGTTTGATCCACACCAGGAGAGCTCTTTGGGTACTGAGCCAGGTACGTGGCACCTTCAGACAGGAGCTAGGGCCAGATCCTGCCTTCCTCCAGGATACAAATCTCCTCAGAGTTTGCTGAAGTGTAGGAGTAAAGTCAAGGAGACTACCAGCATGTTTGACAGCTGGTTTGCCCTTTGATTTCTGTGTAGGAAAGCAGGAAATCTCTTTAATTTGTCGTTTATTCTTAGTATTCTAGGATGTGCCAGGGCTTTTGTTTTGCAGAATAATTTTTGAACATCATAATGCAGCAAGGGAGGAGAAAAGAGACTGGGCAGCATGTAATAATCCCCCTGAAAACTTTATTATCTCCTTAAAAAATAAAAAAGGCAAGTGAGAGAAATAATTCCATAGATTTAATAAACAGTTCAAAGTCTCCTGCAAGACTATTCCTTCTATGCATGTTTTTCATTGTTCTTTAATGAGTAAATGACCCGTTAATGTGCATAAGAACATATCAGAAGCACATGGCAGTGAAGAAGCTTGGGTGGTAGTAGATTTGATCAAAGATTTTCAAATCTGACCCCAACTATTTGATGAAGAAGATTAACATGGAGACAATTTACCAAACAAATACAGCATTAAGAGCCAAGAGACAGGCTAAGGGAATTGAAGGCTCCAGATTGCCCACATAAAGAATATCATTAAACATAAAGAAAACAAAGCCAGGAGAAATGTCTGGGATGTGGAGTCCTGCAGAACAGGGCTTCTGCTGCTGATTGATTCTCTTTAATGCTATTTTAATATAGTATGCAAGATTATTTTTTAATTTTAAAATTAAAAAAAAAAAAAAAAAAGTTATGCCTGTGACCTGGGTCCTACCAGTGTTACTCCAAGCATTTAAAAAGATTTCTGGAGCAGAATTGGTTAATTAGTGCTTTGTGTTACACTGTGTTACATATGACCCAACCAGAGATAAAAAGGTTTAAAGGTCTCTTGTAACCCTGCAATGCCATTTGTAACACAAAAATAACCCCCTTTCATTACTGGCATGCCACTGTAGCAGGCAGGTTATTTTTTCCCTTCGCTGCAATGAGGGCAGCTTTCGCATCAGAAGAATTCTTGGCAAATTAATGCGCTACCTCTTGGGCTAATTAAATTAGAAAGGATCAAAAATACAGAGCAGCTTTTGTGGTGGACACAATGTTGTGCTTCATGCATCTTGCTCAGAGAGGAATTTCTGCCATTTAGCCCCTTTTTGCCTCTAGCAGCGTTCTGGACTCTCTAACACAGTCAAGTTCCTAATTTGCCTCAATGAGAGAGAATTATTAACTGATAATAAGAAAAGGAGCATTCACAGCTCCAGGCTGGGCTGTGTGGAAAAGGGTGAGCTGCACAGCACCTGAAGCGCATGCAATTTTTATTAATTCCTGCCTAAAACAACGCATTCAGGAGTAAAATTGCTGTGCAAATGACAAAAACAATTATAATTTTGATTCTTCGCTTCTGAAAATAAGAACTGCTTTATCTTGAGTATGACTGGATGGAACTAGTAAGAAGTTCACCTCTCCTCCAGCCGACACGGAGCAGTTTGGATTGGAGCAAGTGCATTTCATTTTGAAGTCACTTCCACTTAAATTGATTGCTCTTGTCTTCAGAATCCTATTTTGAAGGCACCAAAAGTGTAGGTTTTAATTTTATTTCTTGCAAACAGCACTTACCCCATTTAGAGAGAATAATCTTGACAAGGAAAGGTATTAAACTGTAGCTGGGATATCCCAAAACAACGAGGCAAGGATACTCATAGGTGGATGTAAGCTCATATATAGTATGCCTTTTATTTTTTTTTTTTCCCCTGAAAGACATTTCTTGCTGGCACAGAAGATGTTTTCCAGGAGACATCCTTGTTGGAGTTGGTCTGGGCTGTGCTACTCTTCAAAATATAATTAATTTCCAAGACCAAACAGGCACATGAGGGGCATTGCTCTGCCTGCACTGAGGAAGGGGAAACATATATTAAAGCAAATCAGCTGGATTTCTTACCTTACATTTAAAGCTTAAAAAACAAGTCTTTGTCCAAGAATTTTCAGTGTCTTGAAAGCAGAACAAAACTCTGGTGTTTTACCTATACAGATAGTGACTATAGAAAATCAGTGTATTTTTGCCCTAATGGTTCCACTCACTGCCATACTGGATTCTGCTGAACTTCTAAGTATGATCTGTAGCTGTTTGATTTATTTATTTGTTTATAATTTCAACCATACATGGTTTTATATGTCTGAAAAAAAAATAATTCAAAGATCTGGCAATAGTAAGGAGGGCATGCATGCAAGTTACAGCAACCCCAGGGTAATAGTATCTTGTTTGCTAATGATTCACATGGAGCTGGTATTTTCCTTTGCTTCTCAGAAAAGTAAAAGTGTGCTGTTGAAACAGCTTTTATTTCATTGGCATACTCAGCATCTCCTCAAAAAAAAAAAAAAAAAGCTTTTTTTTTTTTTTTTTGCATGTGTTTAATTTAGAGGGAGTGGGGGGAAGCATTTTAGCATCATGTGAAAATCTAGAGTTTTGGGGTTTTTTTGCAAGCACTTGAAACCTGTTACCTGTGTGTGGCAAACGGATTTGTGTCATTTATGATGGTGGACTTCATCTTCCATGTTATTTTATTAATATTTAGATGTCCTGCTGAGTTGAGGTTCTGCACAGGGTAATCACAGGGCTGCAGAGGCAATCCCTGCCCTGAAGAATTGCAATCTAAGAAGATGGGGAAGAGAAAAAAAAAGTTATAAAAAGTTAGAAGGGAAGGAGGAAGAGACCAGCTTGGTGACAGGATGGAAGCAGGATGGTGCTCGTGTGCTCCTGGTACCCAGCCCCATTGCCTGCACTCATTTAAAAACCCTAAAACTCATGGGGCAGATGGAGGGGGGGGTAGAAAGTGAGAATTAAAAAAAAATTCTCTCCCATATTCCTGCTGCTTCAGAAGCAGCAGCTTGAAGGGGAAAAAAATCAGTCCAAGAAACAGTGTGGCGAGACTAATTATTTCATTTAATTACCTTTGAAATAAAATATTCTTGACATGTATAAAGGTAGGAGAGGGTGACATGTTGCTTTTTTTTTTTTTTTTCTAAATATGATAGTATAATTGAACAGTCCTGTGTAGAGCTTTTAAGTCTGCCAAGAATCTGGATGTCCATGCTAGAGCTATAACAGCATTGGGCTGTGTGTGCTGGGGGCTGCATTTGTTTATTTTTGGGAAAAGGAGGGGGAAAATGAAAATGAGAGTGTGTGCAGCACTTGGGCTCAGAACTTGGATGCTAAAGTTGTGTTTCAGTGGGAGATGGCATGTGGGTACCTGAGCCTATGGCCACGGTGGGAGGCTGGTGGTCTGTGGGCTTGTGATGGTGTCAGGCAGCTGTTATGGGTCAGTGCATTCATGCAAAATATCAGATGATAAAATAATTCTGTTGTCGTTTTTTCAAGACTTTTGAGAGGAGCTGGGTCACAGGCTGATGGGATGAATCACCAAAGAAAAATGCTCTTTCTGCATGCCTGAGAATGAGCAGAAAGAGTTTTCTAGCCCAACTTTTTGCTGGGAGGGAGATGCAGTCCAACTTCAGGACAGCCAGGAGAGTTTCTGGGGATAAAGAGCTTTTTGTCACTGCATTAGCAGCAGTCTGTAGGTAACACAGGAGACACTTCTCACCACACCAAAAATCAGCTGTGGACATGGCTTGCATGTTTGTTGACAAAGGAGATGGCTTCAAGTATTTACTCAGTGAGGGACCATGGGGTTCTTACACTGGGGAGCAGAGGCATGGACAAGAGACAAAAATAAAACTATAAAAAAAAAGAAAGCCACCATATCTTCACTAGAACTAAAAAAGATTTAATTTTTATCACATTATTATAGAGTGGGAATGATCTCTTACAAGGCTGTAGAAGTCTTTTGAAATATTTCCTGTATACTCATTAGAACAATCTAGTAAAAAGATTATGCACAAACTTAGGAAAGAGGCAAAAAATTGATGTTTCAAGCAAAACTGAAAGGTTGGTATCAGTCAGTCATTACAAAAAGAGAACCCCCTGGGCCTGCATTTATACGTTTACATGAGATTATTTTGTGGAAAGACTACTTTTGGTTTCTAGACCCTACCAGGAAAATTGGGTGACTTAGAAAAGTGATGGCCTGACTGGGGGTAATTTCTAGAGCTAGGTAAAATTTCCTTGCCAGGAATTTTCACAGTGACTCCCAGTAATACAAGACTGGAAATGAAAGCCATCTCATGAAATATCCCACATAAGTACAGGAAAAAAACCATACCAAAAACCCAGGTAGGTTCTGATTGCTTTTTCAGTTTGTGGTGTGAAATGAGGCTTTTGGCAAAGAAACTATCTGTGAATTTTAAAGGGTTAGAGGATCCACTTTAGGGTCCTGCCTTTCCAGGCTTTCTGCTTGCAGCTTTGTGCTTGGTTTGCATTGTAGGAATGGCTTCTTCCTCATGTGTTGGATGGGATATTTTATGATCAGGACTCCAATGATGAAATAAAACATCACGTGCATCATGTTACCATGGGCACAAACAGTACTGCTGGTTGCCCTTCTGCCTGGGGTTGCTGGAGGGGTGACCCACCCAGGTTTTTAAGCCCTTTGGTGCCTAGGAACATGCCCAAGATCTTAAACATCTTGAATTTTCTTCTTCAATAGGAGCTGTAGGGGATGATGCAGCTTTCAGCCTGGTGTAAGCAGCAGGGCTGGCATAGAAGGAGGTGCAAGCAAGCCGTGAAAGTTGCAGATGTCTTTCTGCTGCAAGCTCATCACTGATATGTAAGAAATTGTCTCTAGGTGTGGGAAATCACAACCCTTCCAGCTAACTAAATCAAAGTTCAGCTGCTGCTACAACTGCATTTTTCCAGTTAATGGCAAGGAGATGTGCAAGGTTGGAAAGCAGGGTCAGCTCAGGTCAGCCCCAGCCAGAGGAGCCCCAGCTGGACCCTCAGCCAGGACCTGCTGGCATCAGCCTGGCTTCTCCTCTGCTCCAGGGGTCACATCCCCACCCCAAACCATATGGGTGCTCTTCTGCAGCAAATTTTGTTGGTGTCTGTTTGCAAAACGAATGCTGTCCTAGATACACAAACTGTTGTGTGCTTTTCAAGCAAAAAAAGCAAAACTGGTTGGGTGCTGATGATTCACTGCAGACAGCTCTGCCCAAGCAGAGGGAATCTCTTCTGGTTTGCATTTTGCATTTTTTTTTTTTTGGTTGTTTTATCTTGGTTTCTTTTTTTATTTTTTTCATGAATTTTCATTTCCTGGAAGTTGACGTTTCTGGGCTGTGTTGTTTTCAGTGGGGGCTCCCTCTCTTTTTCTAATGTGCTGAAGTTTGGTATTGAGTTGGCCAGCTTGGGATGTTGCTGCAGATGTAGATTGGTATTTAATTTTTTCTAAACTGGTAATGGAAAAAAAAGCACCTAAAAGGATGGCTCTTGATCTGGGAATATGTTATTTGAGGGCCTTTATATTATCTGCATGGAGGGACCGAGGATCTTGAATTTTGTTAAAAAAAGAAATAAAATCTCAGACCTTTGGCTCTTTTTTTTTTAACAATTGGAAGTTTTGTTGCCAGTCAAAAGGCATTTGTTTGAGATGATGTAAATTGGTGTAAAGGGAAATTCATTCCACTCATCTGCCCTTGGTGTTTTGACGTAGAAGTTCAAAATTGTGTGAGGACTTTGCATCTGAACTAGAAATCTTGGTGCACTGACAGGGAGGGCTGTCACTTTTTGAACAGAAATCTTTCACGAGGACATCATCACTGCTGCTTTTGCTCAGCTTTGGGATCTTTTGGGATTTGCACAGGTTTGGGAAGTGACCAAGTTTGTGAATATTTGAATTTATAAAGGAACGGAGACTACAGAGAAAATTTTGGTGTTCTGATTCCACGTTTTGGGTTATTTTGGGGGTTTTTTTTTTTGCTTTTTTTTTTTTTCCTCTTTTTTTCTCTTTCAAATTGCTAATAACAGATGCTTGAATCCTAGTCAAGTGAAAAATTCCAATTGATTTCAAAAGAAGCTGGACTGGATCCTAGCATCAGCTTGGCACCTATGAAAATACAAACATATGCAAGGGCTTCACTTTCAACTGCATTTAAAAATAATATATATTAAAGAAAAGTAATAGCAGAATTTTGAAATTATTTACAAGAAAAATCTTCAAAACATCCAGCTATTTCTGGTAGGAAATGTAAGATATTGCTTCACAGCTTTGAATGAAGATTTGAATATAGACCCTATTGTCTACTTCTCCAAGAAATCACCTTTGACCACATTATCCTACTTTTTGTGGGTTCTAAATTCTTAAATACTTGGTTCTGAAGACACCATCCTTTGGCTTCGGGTTCCTGTGTCGATGTTTGATTTGGGTTTTCTCTTGGGGTGTTCTGTTCCAGTTGGGCTTGAGCATATGGTTTGATTTTAAGCTAACTGACACCATTTCTTACATATGCACATTACTCATTCTCCATGCAAGTTCAATAAAATTATGGCATCTCTTATTTTTTTATTTAAAGCTGACAAAGAAGTCATACTTAAAACCAATCTAGGAAATTACTTCATTGTCAAAATTATTTCCTCTGATCATTTCCATGGCTTTAATTTTATATTATTCTTACTGGAGCTGTGCTGGAGGACTTTTACCACTGGAATGAGTGGGAAAATGACATCATAGTGAAATGTCATGTTTTTTCAGCTCTTAAGTGACTGAACTACAATTAATCAAAATTGGTGTGATTTTTATGAAGTGGTACGACCAATAATTTAGAGTTTTAATTGGTATCTGAAATGTCTTTTCAAGTGTAAACATATAGAAATAGCTTTTTTTAAAAAGCAAATGCACAAAAGTAACAACACCATACATTGCTAACATCAACTGGAGCTTGTATGGTGGGAATATAAGGTGGTCCAAAGATGCCTGTATTTCTCTGAGCTTATCCAAGAGGATGTTGGGGATATCTCTTTGCAAGGGAGAGCTTGTTTCATTTTAAGTTGCACTATGGGATGGCAGCCTGCCAATTAGTGATCCATTTTCTCAGCAACCTAGTTTGAGGCCATGCCAACCAGTCACATACATCTTATCTCCAGCATCACAGTGCAGTCTCGTAATTCGTGCAAAATTATGTTTGACGTTAAATTATAAACCCTTAGTGTAATAATAAAAAAAATAAATAACCCTAAAAGCAAATTAAAAATTATGTTTTCACTGGAGCAGGTTATAAGCTCACTAGAAATGTGATCTGGAGTCATCAGTCTATGGGCAAAATTCCATTTCTCAAAGGTTTTGTTTTTTTCCCCTCTACTGAGCAAAAAACCTTGCAATTCAGAAAATTAACTTTAGTTAGTGCAGGGTTATGTGTATATATAGATTTTTTGTTTTCTTTAAGGTTATGGGTAAGACATTTTTTAATTAAACCCCAAGTCACATGTAAAGCAGGAGGTTGCATCTCTACCCCATCCTTACCTTTCACTATGGTTTTTTTGTTTTTGTTTTTTCCTTGGTTTTTTTTTTGTTTTGTTTTTTGTTTTTTTTAAAAAAAGGATTTATTTTAGAAACAAATAGTGAAGAAGCAAAGCAAATACTGTCTGGATGCTGACCCACATCCAACCCATGGTGCAATACCTTGCTCACAGGTAGCCATCATCTTCCAGAGGCTCAGTAAGATAAGACAAAGATTGCTTGAAAGTAAAGCTAACTGGAGGGATGAAAACCTTTTCCTTTTTTCTTTTTTTCCTTTTTCCTTTTTCCTTTTTCCTTTTTCCTTTTTCCTTTTTCCTTCTCCTTTCTCCTTTCTCCTTTCTCCTTTCTCCTTTCTCCTTTCTCCTTTCTCCTTTCTCCTTTCTCCTTTCTCCTTTCTCCTTTCTCCTTTCTCCTTTCTCCTTTCTCCTTTCTCCTTTCTCCTTTCTCCTTTCTCCTTTCTCCTTTCTCCTTTCTCCTTTCTCCTTTCTCCTTTCTCCTTTCTCCTTTCTCCTTTCTCCTTTCTCCTTTCTCCTTTCTCCTTTCTCCTTTCTCCTTTCTCCTTTCTCCTTTCTCCTTTCTCCTTTCTCCTTTCTCCTTTCTCCTTTCTCCTTTCTCCTTTCTCCTTTCTCCTTTCTCCTTCTCCTTTCTCCTTTCTCCTTTCTCCTTTCTCCTTTCTCCTTTCTCCTTTCTCCTTTCTCCTTTCTCCTTTCTCCTTTCTCCTTTCTCCTTTCTCCTTTCTCCTTTCTCCTTTCTCTACTGCTCCTTTCTCCTTTCTCCTTTCTCCTTTCTCCTTTCTCCTTTCTCCTTTCTCCTTTCTCCTTTCTCCTTTCTCCTTCCTTTCTCCTTCCTTTCTCCTTCCTTTCTCCTTCCTTTCTCCTTCCTTTCTCCTTCCTTTCTCCTTCCTTTCTCCTTCCTTTCTCCTTCCTTCTCCTTCCTTTCTCCTTCCCTTTCTCCTTCCTTTCTCCTTCCTTTCTCCTTCCTTTCTCCTTCCTTTCTCCTTCCTTTCTCCTTCCTTTCTCCTTCCTTTCTCCTTCCTTTCTCCTTCCTTTCTCCTTCCTTTCTCCTTCCTTTCTCCTTCCTTTCTCCTTCCTTTCTCCTTCCTTTCTCCTTCCTTTCTCCTTCCTTTCTCCTTCCTTTCTCCTTCCTTTCTCCTTCCTTTCTCCTTCCTTTCTCCTTCCTTTCTCCTTCCTTTCTCCTTCCTTTCTCCTTCCTTTCTCCTTCCTTTCTCCTTCCTTTCTCCTTCCTTTCTCCTTCCTTTCTCCTTCCTTTCTCCTTCCTTTTCTCCTTCCTTTCTCCTTCCTTTCTCCTTCCTTTCTCCTTCCTTTCTCCTTCCTTTCTCCTTCCTTTCTCCTTCCTTTCTCCTTCCTTTCTCCTTCCTTTCTCCTTCCTTTCTCCTTCCTTTCTCCTTCCTTTCTCCTTCCTTTCTCCTTCCTTTCTCCTTCCTTTCTCCTTCCTTTCTCCTTCCTTTCTCCTTCCTTTCTCCTTCCTTTCTCCTTCCTTTCTCCTTCCTTTCTCCTTCCTTTCTCCTTCCTTTCTCCTTCCTTTCTCCTTCCTTTCTCCTTCCTTTCTCCTTCCTTTCTCCTTCCTTTTCTTCTTTTTTCTTCTCTTTTCCCCTTAATCCATGAAAAATTTGGTACATTACCTCTAGGTAATTAGTGGCCTCATTATACAACCATCACATTATTTTTGCTAGCCTCAAAAGTTTGATTTCCAACAGGATTGTGGAGGCTTGTTGATCTTTAGAAGCATTTTAAAATAAGGAAGACTTCTAAAAAACTTCAGGTCTCTCCACATAGCTGAAATTCCAGGCCAAGTTCCCCCATTTAGTGGTTTGCCTGTATCATCTGTCAGGATGGATTCATGAGGCTGACAGTATTAAAATCTTGGCGATGTTTCTGTACATAATTTTACAAATGTTCGTTGTATAAGTAAAAGAAGATAATTAGTGAGAATATTTCTGAACAGTCGAAGATTGTTTGCATGTGAAATTCTTCTCATTAGCTGGAATTCAGGCTTCAGTGAAAATGGTTTTAGGAATACTTCAGTGCCCAAACATATGAAAATTAATACAAAATAACTTAAAATTTGAGTTTAACTTGCTTTACAGAGGGGATTTCACTTTAAACTCGCAGGCTACATAATTACTTGACACCTCAGTTTGTAGTTTTCACCACCTATTCACAAAGCCAGAAGGATGCTTGTGTTCCTGTACTGGTTTGATGGGCTGAAAAGAGCTTATTCAGTTCAAATTTGGATATTAGCTCTTTCTTTGTGTCCTAGACCACCAAGACTGGGAGTTTATCCATTGCTCTCTTCTCCTTGCCTGGTTGTTTCCACCATTCCCAAAGGAATTTGGTGGGTTAGGATAAAATCCTTTGCCCAAGGAGAGGTGTGAGGCAGCAGAGATTTTCATGGTCATGGTGTTGCTGAACCTGTGTCTGTCTTTGAGGTAGCAGCACACTACTGGGCTCCATCCAAAAATGAGTCTCCAAACTCACTGCCAGGTAACTCCAACCACTTTCATACCTTCTAGTGCCAAATTAATTCTAGAATTGGAAATTAATTTCCTAGTGTGTTTTGGAAAAGGAAGAGGTGAATTAATTACAGTGGGCACCATGATAGCATCCAAAGTCTACAGCTAGTCCTTGGGTCAGATTAGCATGAAAGTGGTTGTAATTGGGTTCTGCTGCTTTATCATTCAAGAGCTCTTTTGCATGACAACAGGATACACACATCTCCAAGGGATACCTTTGGCACTTCCACTGCTCTAATTTCTTTGCACACCCTTGTTCATTATTGAATCTTGGAAGCAAAGCAGGAGACGGGGAGGTCTGTCCGTCTGCTTTATTTCACCTAAGCAAACTCTGCTCTCCCTTGTTAGCACAGGAAGCATTTACAAAAGTTGTTTAAAGAGCAATTGCTCTTCTTCACCAGGGATGCTGGACTTTGCTCTGCATTTAAAGCAGATTTGGGACACAGGAGGGAACTGTAAGGCCTCTGAGCTGTGTGTGTGTGTGTGAGCTGAGCACTCTTGATGGGTTTCCCAGTGCCTCGGCAGAAGGAGATCTCATTGGGCTGGATGTGTATTCAGGCAACCGGAGAGCCCCATATTGCTCTTCCTCATTAAAACTAGCTACAGAAGACAGAATTAGGAGATTCAAAAATGCATAATGTAGATGAGTTCTGAATGCTGTCAAGTAAATGTAATTGTATTGCTGAAGCTGGGGATCCTGGAGCCATATTGGTGAGGGAAGCAATGTCTGATGTCTATGGGAAAGAATTTATCACACGCAGACTGTAGGTCAACAAGTGGCATCTCCACTGCCTCTGCTTGGGTTTGTTGTTGCCATCAGGTTTCCTGTGTGCTTTCCTATGAAGTCTCATTCTCTTTATCTGTCTTGACAGATGGAATTGGTAAATGTTACATGATCAAGTTTTATCTAAAAATGTCTTCCATTGATAGGGCATTTATATCGTGTCATAGTAGCTCTTTGTACCGAAGAGCTGAGAGCTGGGAAAATCCTAGCTGGTGAGTAAGCTTGCATTTTTAAAGTAGTAAAAAAGTTCTTTGTTCTTCAGCATCCTATTTTTAGAGGGAACTTAATTAAAGTGAGTAAGGAATTTCAAAATCTGGAATAGGAAAAAAATGGGTCATTATTAATTATTATCTATATAATAAATCCAGGGGCTGTGGTCTTTCTTCACAATGCATGTGTGTCTTTTCCTTCCTCACAGGCATTTTTCATTACCAAATGACTCTACTTCCCTTCTCCAAGGCCCTGGCTTTGCTGATTACTGAAGTGAGTGTCTAGCTGGAAGCAGGCAGAAGGACTTTTTTTTGTCTTCTCTCTAGATGCTGTCAAGAGCATTTGCATGCTGAATTAAGCAGAACGTCCTGTCGAAATCCAGTTTCATTAGTGCATCCCTGCAATCTCTTTTCCTCCTCCTTCAACACCATCTCCCTTTCACCTGCTCCCTGCCAGTCTGCAGTTGAGAAACACACATTTCTCTAAGTGGGAAGGTAACATTTTTCAGGACCACAGAGAATAGTAGTATCCCCAGCTCATATTATTTGGATCTGGGATTCACATTCCCTAATCAATATAACTCAGCTTGCTTTTCTCTTCCTGCCCCTTTTTTTTCCCTTCCAACTTTTTTTTTCCAGAGTCAGCATTCCTCTTGTCAACTACTTATTGTTTCCTGTTTTCTTTCTCCCCATCACCTCCAGCTCCTGAGATCCTCTGTGACCTCCTTGAGAGAGTTTCTTTACTATAGATACTTGGTCCTATTGTGAGTTGCCTTCTGCCAAATTACCACTGCTGCTGCCAGGTGTGTAAAGCAAGATGATCCGGGGTCAGGAAGGACAAAACTGGTCCATTGGTGTCATCTGGCCCTCTCTCACTTCTGAGTCCTTGGGGAAAAAAAAACAAACTGCCCAGGTAAAATGTCAACTCAGAATTATTTTGGTGCAATCTGCAAATCCTGGGCTTTGGGGTAGCAAGTATGATCTCTTCCAACTCATGGAATCATAGAATGGGTTGGGTTGGGAGGGACCTTAAAATTCATCTAGTTTTACTTGGTCATGTTCAAGGCCCCATCCAACCACTTCCAGGGAAAGGGGATCCACAAGTTCTTTGGGCAGCCTCTTTCCTTCTTTCTACTCCTGCATGAGACAAAACACTGAAGAAAGTTGGAATTTCTTTGTAATAGCTCCAAACTCTAAACCAAAAATGCATGGCTGTATTTTTAACTAGCTCTAAAAACTCTGGGTTTGGTTGCTGCTTCTTTTGAGAAATGGGCAAACACTGGGACACAAGGAGTTACTGTGTCCAGTTCTGGGCCCCTCAGTTTAAGAAGGATGTAGAGGTCCTGGAACAGGTCCAAAGGAGGGCAACCAGGTTGGTGAAGGGACTCGAGCACAGGCCCTATGAGGAGAGACTGAGAGAGCTGGGGCTGTTCAGCCTGAAGAAGAGGAGGCTCAAGGGAGACCTCATTGCTGTCTACAACTACCTGAAAGGAGGCTGTAGCGAGGTGGGAACTGGACTCTTTTCACAGACGACCTTCAACAAGACAAGAGGACACAGTCTTAAGTTGTGCCAGGGGAGGTTTAGGTTAGATATTAGAAAGAATTTCTTCACGGAGAGGGTGATTAGGCTATGGAATGGACTGCCCGGTGAGGTGGTAGATTCTCCGTCCCTGGAGACATTTAAAAAAAGACTGGATGTGGCACTCAGTGCCATGGTCTAGCAACTGCTCCGGTGGGTCAAGGGTTGGACTAGATGATCTCTGAGGTCCCTTCCAACCCGGCTAATTCTATGATTCTATGATTCTATGAGTTCTTCCCTTCTCTCAAACTTCTCTGGACTCTTCAGTTGGAGTTTGGTAATGGTAGAGCCTTTCCATCAAGATTTGCTAAATAATTTTTAACTATGGCAGGATGGTAAGAGATTACCATTACGGTTCTTCTGGTTTTCCAGGGATTACAGAACTGCCTGGACTTCACTGGTTTTAGCTATTCAATAGCCTGATTTTGCACTCATAATTCTAGGATTATTCCCTCTGACATCCTGTCAAATGACTTCAGTTTGGACTCCTGTAAATTATGCCCCTTGGGTTTTTCTGAGTGCCTACAAATAGACAGGAAATGTTCAGCAGTAATTAAAGCACATCAATACACTCTGTCAAGTAACTGCTGTATTTAAAACTACAGGTGGATAGATCTTAGCGATGGAAAAATGGGTTGAGTAAACTAATTATGCTGTTTATTTTTTAGGCTGGATAGGAGGACTCTAAATACAACACCTATAACATTTCTTCAGTGCATTTATAAGAATGAAAAAATAACGAAGGAATAGCTGCTAGTAGAGCTTGTATTTTGCCTCATGAAACTCCAATTTATTTTAATTGTATGCATTAACCACAATATGACTACTTAAGTATAAAAGCAAAAAGAAACTCTAGAAAACTGAGTTCTTACTGTGGTCCAGTACTGACTTTTTTCCACTTGCCTGTTGGTTTTTTTTCATACGTGACTTACCCAGCAGCAGTGGGGTAAGAAGAGATGATTACTTCCACCTTTTTAGTTAAATGGTCAAGTGTGATTTCATCATAGGCCTAGATTTTTGTCAGTGGCAAATATCAGTCTTGGATCATTGTTTTGGGGCTTTGAGTTTGTAACTAATGGCTTCACAGAAAGGACTTTTATTTTGCTCTACCATGACATTAGAAGGAATTCTTCGAAAATTACCAATTTAGAGCAAATAACTGTTATGGAGAAAGAAAGAAGGAAAGAAAGAAGGAAGGAAGGAAGGAGAGAAAGAAAGAAGGAAGGAAGGAGAGAAAGAAAGAAGGAAGGAAGGAAGGAAGGAGAGAAGGAAAAATATATTCAGTATTGGTTTTTTCCCTCCAAAAAGGTGCAAAAATCCTTGATAGATCCAAAGGTTCTGCTTTACATGTGCAGTGATGGATCCTGTTTGCCCATCTAAAGAAGCGCATGAGTTGATGGAATTTTTTGCCATGGTGCAGATTCTTGTTTGCTTCATTTTTCATGGGTGAGCTGGAAATCTGTAGTGGCAGTAGAAAACGAGAATTTTCAGAGTTAAAAAGACTATCTCAAGGGCCATGTCCTTTGTTCATGTGTCTCAGCTGTGGCATCAAGGAGGAAGCAAAAAATCCAGGTAAAGGTAGGGTAAAAAATCCAACACAACCCTTAGCTTTTAATGTTCTGTCCAGCAGTGACTTAGCCTGAGCTCTTGTTATATTATTTCTCAGCAGAAGAGTTTGAGAAGTAAAACCTTGTTGTATTTCAGGGTTTTTTCCCAAATTTTCAAACTGCTTTTAGTGGAGTTCTCTCTGGAGGGAGAGGAGAGAGAGAGGGTAAAAAGAAAGTGATTGCAGCAAAGCTTTATTTGAGGCAAATCTCAAAAGTCCTTAACTTCAAGGGATTTAACTTCAGGTTCTGATTTATTTTAGAGATAATGGTTGGTCTTATACAAGATTTAAATCTGTAGTCACTCAGATTCCTAAACTTTGGAGTTGGGATTCAGATTTGGTCTAGCAATTTGCATTCTTTTTTTTTTTTTTTTTTCCCATTTATTATATGTGCATATAACTTGGATATATTTTACTAAGGCACATGCCACCAGTACCTGCTGCAGACATTCCCTGCCATCTAGAGCCACCAATATTAAGCTTGGCAACCTGCTACCCCAATCTGAGCTTTGTGATGACTACTCAGTTTTATGAAGATGATAGGCTTCAGAGTTCAACCAAAAAGTGAGGAGAGAATTTTGTTCCATTAAGGAGGAATCCAAATTAAAATCCAGAAAGGACTCCCTTCGTTTTCTCATTTTTCCAGAATTACCATCAGTCAGGAGATTATCTTGAAGGTTTCATCAGCCAAGAGTGTGCCATGGACACCTACCCTTGAAGAGAATGAATATCTCAGTCATCTGATTAAAAAAAACCCTTCTGAGGATCTATCTGATCCTTAGTGTCACCATTAATTATAATATGCAACCATTTTGGAGGAAGACCTGGGGTTAATTTGGCCAAACAACTCCTGATCATTAACAGTGGTTTATTCAAGAGTATGAAAATGATCCCCTGTAGTTCTTACATATATGATGGAAGTAATATATTGTGGTTTTTTTTCCCTACAGGCTACATGCCAAGGTATTAGTTTTCTCTGCAACTCTGAATCACAATAACTGGATATTTCCAGCTCTTTTTTTTTTTTATGAACAGGTGGATAGGAAATAGTTTTGGCATAAAATAAATAGAGAGAGGTGCTGCAATAGATTGTCTCTGTGCTGAGGGCTGGCTGCCATCCCCTTTTTTTTTTTTTTTTTTAATCCCCAGCTTGCTTTTTATAGCATACTTTGAAGCAATATATTTTCTCAGGGGGAGAATGAAGAAGGGGTCTTTTGTGGCATTCAGTTCTGTCACTCCCTTTCTACCTGTGCTGCCACCAGGCTGCTCCCTGGGAGCTTTGCTTCACTTGACAGATACCCCCCCTAAAACTGATCTTATTGAAGCCCCAGAAGTAGAATAAGAGATGGCAAAGCCATAGATCAGCTTTTCTTTTGTGGTGTTGTGGCTAGGACCTGTTAAAATACGTGTATGCTAATGGATTGACAAGATGGGGGGCATGTTGGTTGAAAAATAAAAATAAAAGCAAAGTCTTTTTCTGGTTCACAGCTGCACAGAGGAGACAGATGTGAGGGCAACAGGTTTATGTGGTGAAACCCTAAAACATTCTTGCAGTATTTGAGTAGATAGGCCTGCAGGATGCATGATAATTAAATTATTTGCATAGCCATTGATTTGATCCCCTCTGTGACACCCCAAAATGAGCTGCTTGGATGTGAAGTTACGACTGGAAATAAGTGGACCCATTAAGTTCCTTTCCACTGAGAAATTAATAAGTGGTGACCAAAATTAAAAAGAGGTGGAATAATCATAGTGATAGAGTGGTTTGGGTTAGAAGGGACCTTAAAGATGATCCAGTTCCAACCCCCCCTGCATGGGCAGGGTCACCTTTAACTGGACCAGGTTGCTCAAGGCCCCATCCAGCCTGACCTTGAACACTTCCAGGGATGGGACAGCCATTACCTCCTTGGGCAACCTGTTCCAGTGTCTCACCACCTCGAAATTAAAGAATTTAGTCCTAATGCCTAACCTCAAACTTCTTCAAGCTTGAAGACCCCAAGGTCTTCAAGTTTAAAACCATTTCCCCATGTCCTCTCGCTACAAACCCATGTAAAAAACCCTACCCCAGCTTCCTTGTAGGCCCCATTTGGATCATGCTGAAGCAGTGAGTAGATATTCAAAATGTCTTTAACATTCACCAACATGCTGAGCACCAGAGCAGCAAAGTGTTGGTTGGATGCTCACAGCCATCATCTGGATTGTTCTGTAGCTTTCAAAACATTCCTCTGAAACACAAATGCTTGGCAATCCATCAGGAGTTGAGACAAATGTTTAATATCCCTGTTACTAATGGAAAAACTGAGATCCAGCTTGCTTAAGTGGCTCAGCCCAGGCACATTATGCTGGGGGAGAGCTGGGTCTCTGTTGCACCAGACACACTACGAGGGCAGCCAAACTTTTAGCCCTGCAGACACTTCAGTTTCTTATCAATGACCTCGGATGTGCTCCTGGCATTTTTTGTGGTTCTGTGTTAAATTACACTCGAGACAAGAGGAAGTTTATACAGCTCCTTGTAGTTCAGATATCAAGTTGGATGGCAAACCTACTACTGACTTGCAGCAGGGCTTGGGGTGAAAAACATTGAGCTCTATGTGTTTATAGGTAGTTAGAAATAGGAAATGTAGATGGCATAAAAAAGAGGAGTGTCTATGAGCATGAACTATAGCAAAAATGATGTACAATATCTAGCAGATGCAGTAGACCCATTGAAACAGTTATTAGCTGTTATGATTCTCCTTTACAGCCTTTATTCTTATTAAAAAGTTGGTTATTCCTCAACATCATGCTTCCCCCTGTTCATTTCTGTATTCATTTAAGCTGAGTGTGATGAGTCTAGCAATGGGCTGGTCTGTGAGTGCTCTGCTGGTGTCCTCAAAATTCCAATTCAGTTTATAACTTTATTTTTTTTAACTAAATCCCTTGATATCATATAAAATACTGCTATATTATGCTGTTACCAGATTGTGTCAAATCAGGAAAATAATTGGAAGCTACCATTAATCTCAGAATCTTTTAATTAGTGGATTTCTTTATCTGTCTTAAATTACTAACAATTTCCTCCTAGAAACTAGAAAGGTATGGAGGACCTCATTACTTCTGTCTCTATATTGCACTTCAGTACTTACAGAAATATTAGTTTGTTACTGAAATATGAGGCTTGCTTTCAGTACATTTAAATTCTGACTTCTCTCCCTGCCATCCCCCCATTTTGTGTATAAACCATAATGCTTCTATCTTTCCTTCTTTAAAACCTGGCCCATAATGATGGTAAGACCATGTGAATACTAATATATGTATTTTGTATTCTCTAAAGTGAGGGCAACATCATTTTGGTTCTGTAAATGTGTACAGCAGTTTATTACTTTTATGAAATATTGTAGGAATGAAAAAATGAGAAGTTTAGTAGTTTGGTAAGAAAGCCAAATTCCAAACAATGCTTCAAAGACTTTTAAAATAAATCTTTATGTCGGTGTTGACAAAGCTGTGGATAATTCAGCCCAAGTAGCACCATTTGAGACAGATTTTCCATTGAGAGGCGATTTCAGAACCATAATTACATTCAGATTTGGCCAAGTGTTGTCCTATCTGAGGCCACCTAGATGCTGATTCCCTTGGGCTAAATTAAAGCACCAGCCTCTACCCTGAGCTGAGGGACCTCTGAGATCCCTCTGGCTTCCCAGGAAGCTTTCCACTCACACCTAAGCTTACAGAAGAGCTGGTGGCACCTAAGAATTGTCTTATTTATTCCATACTACAACTCATCCCAAATGCTTTGAGGTGGAAGAATTTCTTCTGCTTTGCTCCCCTAAATTTGGGTGTCTTGTTGGCTAAGCCAAAGTGTTAGATATTACCTCACCAAGGAGTGAAGGTCTTAGTGCAAGAAATTAATAATGTTGGGCAACTTTTAGGGTGGTTTGGTTTTTTTTTTGGTTTTTTTTTTGTTTTTTTTTTTGTGGTAGGTAATTTTTCCTTTATTTCCCTTGAGGTTTTTTGTGTTCTCAAACTTTGTAAATATTTGTGAGAAAACTGAACAGACATGAGTTTGGGCTTGAAAAGGAGGAGCTGCTTGGTTGAGCCTCCGTTCAGGTGATGTTGGATGCCCACCAAGGACAACTCTTGTCCTATGGTCCACCCAGGAGGGTGGTAGCTTCTACCTGTCAGGCTGCCAGCCTGCTACAAAGCAGGAGCAAGCAAATTAAGATCATTCACAAAACTGGAATGGAAAAAAAGGCTGTGGAAAATGGGGAAGGAAAAGTACAGGAAGGAGAAAAGGAAGTTCTCTAAAATCTTAGGAAGGATATAGTTTCCCATGTCTTACTGCACCCTTTGGGTGAAGATGTTGTGCACTGAGTTTGCTTCTCCTGGACCTGAAATTGCTGCTGCAATCCTGGGGAAAGAAAGAGGAGGGTGGGGGAGCTGGAAGGAGCTGGGGGGCTTTGCTCTGCCCTGCTCTTGTCTTTGGAAGGAAGGGATGCAGGACTTTGGGATGGTGGCTGCATGGGATGTGATGAGCACTTTGGAGATTTGGTAGGAGCCAGAAGATTCTGCTCATTTATGTTGCCAAGCTACATACCACAAATGTGTCTGCAAGCCCTGAGAAGTATGACTGCAGCTTTGTTTATAAGTGGCATAAAAACAACAAAGACAGACAGTCAACCAGCTTTTATAAATTATAATTTTTAACTGAAAACATAATATGAGGTCAAGACTGCTGCTCTGATTTCCAGGATTTATCTTTTTTTTGTTTAATTCACTGGTTCTTTACTCATCCTCCCTCATCCCCTATTTCCCTTGTTCAAGTATACAGAGCAGAAAGAAATGAGGAATAAGGAATATGAACCTTAAAGAGTAGAAGATGACTCCAAATTAATTTATGTCATTTTTTAGCTCTTTGAGTAACTTCACATTTTCCTGAGGTGTGCAGCTTTTTAGCTTTCTGTTGCTGTATTTTGGGACTTCAGATGGAGATGTGTTTGGGAGCTGCCAAAATGGCCTTCGCAGCACGTGGGAGAGTGCAGATTTTCAAGTCGGTGCTTAAATAATAATAATAATTAAAAAAATACCAAGCCCCCCCAAATTACCCCAAAACCAAAGGTGTAATGCTTGCATTACTAACACTGGTAGTAGATGGAAGAATTTATATGAACTTTTACTGATTAATCTCAACTGTTTATTTAAATTGAACGATATTTGTTTTTGTTGCTTATCAGGCAGATGTCCTCCCTCTAGATTTTTTTCCTTTTTTTAAAGCTTTACAGGCTTTTATTGCTGCCTAATCCCTTTAAAAGTACTGTATATCACATTTATGAAATGTATTGGTACCAGAAAGCAGCAGACGACTTTGTTTTGAAACAAAGAGCCCAGGATAAGGGGCAATGTTTTTCCCCTCACAGGTGATGGAGTACGTACAAAGAATGCAGCGGATAATGGCAGTCCTGTCCTCTGAACAGATGGTGATGGTCCTGTTGCTAGGATAAGGCCTGAAGAATTTAGTTTTTAATTCCACATTATTTGCCTCAGTGCCATGAATATCCCTAGGTTTCCTCAGGCAAAAATACAACAAATACACAGAAAGAGAAAGAGAAGTGACATGCGGATAGAAAAGGAGACAGAGCACGGGAAAGGACTGGAGCCAGGTCAATAGAAGCTTTTGGGAAAATGTCTGCTCAGCTGTCTGCAGTCACCTGGGTTTGAAAGGCAGGCAGGAAGGAAGATTGGTTTGGCATGAGAACGAGGCCTTTGATGCTTTAGATACCACAGAGAAAAATACGCATTTCTTCCCATTAGAAGTCTGTTGACTTTCCTAATTAAGATAAACATGTTTCTGAAGAAGTTAGCTCTCACAGTACTACATTTGTAAAAACAACCCTGCTTTTAAAATATATACACAGACAAGGACGTGTGCCAAGCACTAGTGCTGGTGTGGTCTTACAAATCACTTTACAGGAATATTTTTAAATCGTTGCTTTATTTAAAAGTGAGCGGATTTCATTCCCTCCAGTCAATTAAATATCTAATTTCAACTCAAGTAGATAATAACCAAAGTATTTTTATATAAATGAATGAACAGTTAGAAAACTGTTAAACACACAGCCCTCAAGCATGAAAAATATATTTGTTTAACTGTTTTATTCTTTTATCGCTAATTTACTACAGAGATTTTTGCACTTACATCATTTTAGTTTGTGGCACCGGGGGAAAGGAAACCTTATTTCAAAAAGATTAATTCAGATTGAAATTGTCAAGGATCCCTGTGCCACCTGAATTATTCCAGCCAACCACATTATGCATGTGGTAGATGGTGCTGAGAGACAGTTGTGATTTTCCCACAACGGCTGTTTTGTGATAGAAGCCCAAAAAAACTTCCAGTGACCCAGTCCTCTAACAAAGCACGAGCAAAACGTCAAAAAAACCTCTGTGTCAAATTCATAAAGGGACACAGTGCCCGTGCAGAGATGCAGTGCCTGAGGTAGAGGAGTTAATTGTAATATTCTGCATTTTCTAGGTGCCTGCACGAAGCCAGGTGATTTAAAGGAGCCCCTGTATCATGTACTCCTGTGGTTGGATGCTCTGGAATTGGTGAGTGTCTTATTCAAATTGTTGTTTTCACCCCCCCCAGCAGTTCTACTAACTGGGATGTGATCCAGGCCATCCACATTGTGATCTATCACAAAACAAAATGATGAAAAAGAAATAGCTTGATGCAAACACCCCGTGTTTTGTGCCTCAAAATAAGTTGAGAAGAATCTAGATGGGATTATATGGGACAGACAATATACTGTGTGCCAAACTACACCATAAGTGTTATTTCTCTGTGCGTGTGTGTGTATACATATGTATAATTTATGCTTTTATCCTTAAAAATCAACACAATTTCATTTTATCAAGAACCAAGTAAGTTATGCTTCAGTCAGAGTTTCAAAATTGGCTCATTTGGAACACTTGCAAGACTTAAAACAGTTGCCATTTTCATTATGTGTCCAAAAATATCCATAAGTAATAGAAAATGAATCAGAATTTATTGATACTCCACTTTCTGGGTACCAGATTCTCTTGCAACTTCATAGTCCCCAAACAAGCAAGCAAATGCATTTCCCCTCTCTTCTCATCTTCTGATCTCTCCTCTTTCCCCAGCACTCCTTCACTTTTCACCTCAATCTCTCCAGTGAGATAGGTGATCTGTTCTTAGACTTTCTTCTCCCACCATCTTCAGTATCTTGAAAGAAATCCAACCATTTGTTATGTTTTCTTAGGTGCCCATAGATGCTACCTGTCTGCTCTCAGTTCTCATCATTCTGGGACATGGTTACTTGTTGTACCACATTGAGAGGATTAATTTGCTGAACATTAAAGGTCCAGGAGAGAGAGATCCCAAATGCAGACAGCATTTATCTGAACTCTAAAAGTTAGATGAATTTTTTGGGGGGAGTGATGCTCAGTAGACATTTTCTTCACTCTATTGTACAGAACAATGAGGTGAGTTTGGTTCACAGCCCTTCATGTGTAAATAAATAAATAATGATACCTCTGAAACTTGATCAGAGATGAAAGAAACCATTTCCTCCAGCGAGCTAGAGAAGTGGTTTCCCATGCCATGTGCTTTATGGTACACACAGAAGCCTTTGTGGCTCGTGTTGTTTATCCTTCATCCTGTAAGGAGGAGTCAAGACGCATGCCTTAAAATGAGATAATGTGACACTTCTGACATTTCTCCTTCTGTAATTTGTGTTCTTTCTCTCCAAGGCTGGCTGGTCTTTTAGAAGCCTGTTATGAAGAAAGATGTGCCTGCTATACTTCTCAATTCCTGGTTCATACAGTATCATTCACTGTTAAACTTTTTAGATTATCTTTCTGGAATGTAAATTGGAAAATACTTTATTTGTTATTCTTACCAGGACTTGATATGAATGTTCTTAAAAATAAGCTGAGTTTTCTTTGCTTTATAATCTTGGATTTTATTTTTTTTATCTATACAAAAGGTGCCAGTGGCACAGCTACCTCATGTAATGAAACACATAGATTTCTCTTCTACTTATTTTATTTCTCACATTCATCATTCATATTTAATGCCACAGGCATTTGACTTCTTAATTCCCTATATTGAATTGAAGAGGCGGGCACAGCATGCACTCCACTTTAATGAGTTGTAATTCTTCCTCATTGCTGACATATATTTTTTCACCTGTAAAACTTGTGGTTCCAAGCTTCCTTTCACATCTAGGCTGTAGTCAGTATCCTTAACAAGGTGGTGATAGCTGAAGAGCTGAAGGCCTGGAAAGTGTAAGGTGCTAACCTTAAATGCCTCTTGGTTTGAGAGAATATTGACCTAAGGGTTTTTCTGTTGATATGGACATAATTTTTTTTCTTGAATGCAGCTGAACCTCAGGTTTTGATGTCTGTCCATGCCTCCTTTTTGTCGGTCCCCATTTGTGAGCCAAATTTCAAGTAATAACTAACTCTCCCACCCAAACCTATAGAGAATGAATCTACTGAATAAGTTTGTCAATAGCAGTGACAACAAAAAAGGTTTCATAGACTTCAGCAGGACTAGTGTATAATATCAATGACAAATTAAGTTCCCCCTCTGCTCTTGTGGGACCCCACCTGAAGCTCTGTGTCCAGTTCTGGAATTCCCAGTGTAAGAAGGACATGGAGCTTCTGGAATGTGTCCAGAGAAAAGCCACAGAAATGCTCAGAGGCCTCTGGAGCACCTCCCTGGGAAGCCAGGCTGAGGGATTGGGGTTGTTCAGCCGGGAGAAGAGGAGGCTCTGAGGAGATCTTAGAGCAACCTTCCAATATCTGAAGGGGCTACAGGAAAGCTGGGGGAGGGCTTTGGACATGGAGGGGTAGGGAAAGGACAAGGGGAAATGGTTTCAAATTTGAAGAGGGGAGATTGAGGTTGGACATAAGGAAGAAATTCTTCAATTTGAGGGTGGTGAGACCCTGGCACAGGTTGCCTGAGGAAGTTGTGGCTGTCCCATCCCTGGAAGTGTCCAAGACCAGGTTGGATGGAGCTTGGAGCAACCTGACCTTGACCAGGCATGGGAGGTGTTGGAACTGGATCATCTTTAAGGTCCCTTCTAACCCAAACCATTCTATGATCCTTCCTGCTGTCACTATTGTGAACTAAGAGCTGATGGACTAAACTTTGTTGTTCGTTTAGACATCTCACAGGAGGTCACAGTTAGGGTGACTTATTTGTGAAAGCTTAAGATTTTAGAATAAACTCCTGTATAGAACTTCATAGCATTAAGGCCATCATGAAAAGATTGCACCTTTTCAGGTTTTCAAAGCACTTTAGAAAGGTTTGCCAACCCTCACAGCCCTGAAGCACGGGTAGTCTTCTCTTATACTGATTTTCCAAATGGGCAGTCTGAGATATGGAAGACTTCTGGTTTTTTAACTCTGAACACTGGGAGCCAAATGCAGGGTCTGCAGGAAAACCAAACCTGACACTGAGTTTCCCCTCTAATTATTACAATGAAACCTTTTGGAGAGGATTCCTCTGGTGCTTGCAGAGCATGGAGAAAGATGAAGTTGCCTGGTTGTTCAAGGGGACCATGCCCCAGTGAATACAGGAGAACATGGAGTTGTTTTGCAATGAAACTCAGCTCCAGAGTAGAGGAAAAATATATTTTCATTCAAAACTTTCTCAAGGTGTCCTTATGGAGATACAGGTGGAGTGTTGATGGAGGAGGAGAATTATCAGAAGAGGAGGGCTAGAGAGAGGTCCAGCTTGGTTTCCTGTGCAGCCTTCAGCCTCAGCATTGCCTGGTGAAAGTTGTGTAGAGTGAAAGTTTAGCTTTAAAGTTTAAAGTTTTGCTTTTAGTGTTAAATCTTTTGCTGATTAAGCAGTGCATTTACTGGGATTTTCTTTCTCTCTTGGTATGAGATCCCATGAATCCAGTACTGCCTGTCAGTCACCTGTCTGTATCTTCCTTCTTTGCCTTTCCATGTCCATCCCAGTCAACCTGCAGCCTTCTTGCTAGGAAAAGGCTTCAGTCATTGGCAGGTGAAGAGGAGGAGCAGAGGTGGGGGCTATCCAGGTCCTGGTCCTTTTTAATGGAGCATCAATTTTTCAGGAAGCTCCAAGAAGTGAAAGAAGTTGTAGTTGAGTGAGTGAAATGACTGTGAAGAAAATGAGGATTAATCTGCTGATGAATGGTGATTTAACCTTGGTCTTTGAAATACCTTTGAAGTTTTCCTTTGGAATATATCCTGAAGTACTAATATAACATGGAATAATTGCACCTTGCAAAAGATCTTCAAAGATTTCAGTACAGAAGCACAAAACTTATGTCTGGGGTAGGGTTCAGAGGTCATCTGGTTCCAGTTCCTGACTCAAAGCAGAAGCAGCTCTTGCTAAAATGCACTTCAGTTGTCAGGTGGTTTTTGCCTTAGAAATTTTCTGTTATTTTTGTAAGTTTCCAATAGTTCTTCTTTCTTTTTTCTTCCTTCTTACACACCACCCTCCCACCCCCCGAAGATCTTAATGTATTTAGTGTTCTGATTTCTCTTTAGTAGTTAGAAATATCTCTGAAAGTGGCTATTAATAAATCATTAAAGGTTTGCATCTCATTTAATTTCCTTGCTGCTCCACTACTCTGTAGTTCCAACCGTAGTACAAAGTCATTCTGGAAATACAAAGAGGGATTTTTTTACAACCCAGTTGAATATAAATGGTGAGAGCAAACCTGTGGATTTTTTTTCTTTACCTGTAGTACTCTTTATATATGAAGCTATTTGCTTAGATCAAAGATTTCTTAGCTTGATCTTGTTTTATCTGGCTTCTCTGAAGGAGAAATAATCTTGCATTCAGAGCTGTACAAACTGTGTGTGTGTCTTGAAGAGAACGTGGAGTCACTTCTCCAACAGGGTTTTCCTGGGAATAGGGAATAGCAAGGTTGAATATAATGCTAGATAACTACAGATATTTTCAGTAGCACCAAAGGAGGTATGGGAAGTGATGAAAAAACTTATGAAAGGTAAACGGACTATAATTCATACTAAATATCTCCCCTTGTGCAGAAGCTCTTTTTAAATTACTCAGATAAATGAGCTCATTTATGGAATATTTTGTACTGCATGAACTTATATGGGCACCTGTCATGTATATATTTTTAATACTGAACTCATATAGATGGTTTAAAGTCCCCCTTGCCCTTTAGTAAATTTAAATCTCCCACAAAGCTGCTGTACAGTAGTCATAAAGCAACATTTATGGTTCAACATAATTTCCCTTCATTTCTTTTTCTCTTTCTTTAAAAAAAAAAAAAAAGGCAGTTTAAAAGTAATAAAGCACTTCCTTCTGTAAATCTTTGATCTTTTTTCTTCCTACGGGAAGATTAATTTGTAAATATGCTAATGGATTTGTATAATATGAAACCTTCATAAGAAAAACTACATTAGTTCATATGAATGAACACATCTATCTTATTCAATTTATAAGCTAATGGCTGAGAGCATCAACACTGTGTTCTGCTTGGTCTCATGTCCAAAAATCGTTGCTTGCATTTCTAAGACAACACAGAATTAAAAAAAAGAAAAAAAAAAAAAAAAAAAAAAAAGAAAAAAGAAAAAAAAGTGTTAAATTGGTCCAATTTTGTTGCCCTTCATGCTTTTTCTTCAGTTACAATGGTTGAGGTTTCCTCCTCTTCCAGCCAGACAAATATATCCTGCTCTGAAGAAAACCAATATGTTGGATTTTGCCTTATGTAGGCATAAGACCCTCAGCCCCATGACCTCCTGATTAATCTTGGTTTCCAGCAAGGTGCTGGGTGTGCTCTGCTAGCTCAGCATCACTCAGATGGACACCTCTAGAAACTCCATAACTTCCACAGCAGCCAAATGTTTATCCAGGTTGCTTATGTGAGCTGAGAATCTGACCCTTGCCAGGAGCTTGCTGGGAAAGTGATGCTCCTGCTTTGTTTTTTTTTTCCAGCTAGAAGGACTTTGGTCCTCCTATTTCTCCCAGCCTTTGTGGCTGCAGTAGGGACAAAACTGATCTCTGCTTCATGGCAGAATGGGAAGGGGTGTAGGCAAGCTCTTCATGGGACAAATCCAGCCTTAGGGAGGTACAATGCAAATTGGAACCTTCTCCTCTTGTATGGGTGTCTTCAGGCATTGCAGAGTTCTCTCCTCGTTTGCTTTTGCTCCTGTCCCAGAGCCCTAGTTCATCTTTTTTCTTTTTTTTTTCTTTTTTTCTTTTCTTTTTCCTTTTTTATTTTTTTTTGCTGCTTAGCTGTGAAGCCAGGGGGTTTGCTTCCAGCTTTGCCCACCAGTGAGGTTGGGCTCATTTGCCATGTTCCCTTCAGGGAATAGGGATGGGAATGGAGATAAAGAGGGCATGGAGGTGGATGAGTAGAGCCTCTTGCATCCACCCTTTTCTTTCTCCCATTGTCTCTTTGCTATTTCATTCTTTCCGTGCTCCTGGCTTCCCTTTGTCTCCTTCCTTTCCTGAACTGAGTAATACCAATAGAAATTCAGCCCTGGATTAAATCCAAACAGATCTGGAAATCAAAGCCTGTGTGTTGATCTGGTGGGGCTGTGCTGCGTGACTGTATGGTCACCTCATGGCACCCAAGCCCACAGGGGAATGTTCTTCTTAGCCATGGGCTCATCTCCCTGCTTCTCCACGAGGAAGAACTCCATGTGTTTTGGCTTTATTCCCTTGAATACACAGCATATCTTTTCAACAACAAGAGCACGGGGAGGGTTAAAATAGATTTTGAAGTTAGCCCTAATTTTGGTCCCACGTTTTCTGCGAGAATGAGGCTTAGTGCCGCAGGAGTTTCGTGCTGACCCCGAAACTCTAAGATTTTTTTTTTTCACAGGGTTTTTTCAGCATGGTAGGCCTGGTTTATTAAGGTAAGGACAGATATCCTGAACTTCAAGCCAGCATAGTCAATGAAGGGCCTTGTTTGATGTGCTTGGCGTAAGCAGCACCGAGAAGCGGCTTCAGCCGCCGCATCTTCCCACGGGCTGACAGATTTGGGTCCAGCTCCATCCCGTGGCTTTCATCCTGCCTGGCCACAAACAAAAGGTGTGCATTTCTGCAGGCAGGGAGCTTACCGAGCTGCCTGCCTGCCTGCTTCCCTTGTTTGATGCTCTTTGGCTAAGAACAGAATGGTAATGTGTACCTTGAGGCTGGAGGAGAAGGAGCACGAGGAGGCAATCCACAGATGACTTCTAATGGGGGTGGGTGGGAAGGAAGTGTCAAACACTGCTCAGAATAGATGAATATTACAAAGGAGCCTGGAAAGATCAGAAATAAGAGAGATTCAGATTTATATTTTTTTTCCCCCCCTTCTCTCCAGGAAATTCTTTCACAATAATAGAGGGGATAGAGGGCAAGCGGAGCAAAACTGGTGGGAGAGACACAGAGGTTGTAATGAAGAGCTTCAGATATGAGCTTGCAATGTGATATAGTCTGTTCTCTTTAAAAGAAAAAGGAAAGGGGGGGGGTGGGGTGGGGTGGAGGGAGATTCAGGCTTTTTCTCTCGCAAAGTTTTCTTCCCAACAGTCAAAAATAATAAAAAGTAGGCATAGAAGAGATCTGTTAATTGATCTTGTCCATATCTTGCCCAACACAGGGTTATTCCCTGCAGCACATTTACTTGTGCTGAGTTCAGCTTTGTTTTTAAAACCTCCACAGTGACAATCTCCCCAGGGAAGTGGTGAAAGCCTGACTCTACAGCCTGCTCCATCTCCTTGTCGATCTGCTTTGCAGAGGGAAACTCTCACAACCAGGAAATATTTTCTGACGTTCAGCCTACCTCCCCCTCCTTCTCTCCCTTGTTTTTTGTTTTTTTTTTTTGTTTTTTTTCCTTTCAATTCTGTCTTATTAATTCTATTTATACTCTTCTATATCACCCAAAAGTATGTCCTTCCAGGAGCACCATGAGCTATCTTACAGCACCAAAAGGCTGCATTCTGGAGAAAGAGCTTTGCCTCATGCTGATGCTCTCCTGAAGCTAAATGTGTAATTTTAGCTTCCTGACCCAGTGCTGGGCTGTAAATTGTTAAATAACCACTTTAACTGCAGGTAGGAGTTTTGAACTGGCTACCTGTATTTTCCCTGCCTCTAAAATTGAGGTATTCTGCATAAAACAGATCCAAGAAATAAACAGCATGAAGCCTTTGCATTTCTAAAATTCATTTTCTGATCTGAGTATTATTCTTTTGCTTTATGTTATCAAGAGATGCCTATCTGCAAAGAATGGCCTTTTTTATTGCCTTCCACCCACCCCCCTTAGTCTTAGCACTAGACTGTGATTTGGTCAGGGTCCTATTTAAACAGTTTTGGGGTTGCCAACACGGTGTCTTCTGATATTCAGATCTCATAATCCAATTTTGAAATTAAAGAGCTTGGGGCAAAAACATACAACTGAAATGCATGTTTTTGAGCACTGAGCCCAGTGTTTTCTTAAGAGAAATATCCCAAATCTCCTCTTTCTCTTCCCAATTAGTATAAAAATGTCGTGCACAAGAGCATCTTTTTTTTAAACTTGTGCCCCATAAGAGGACAGCAGAAATTTAAGATGGTCTCTGATTTTCAGGCAAGGTATTTGACTTCCAGCCCAATAGAGAAAATATGCAGAATAGCAACTGATTTATAGTGTCCCATTTGCATTAAGATTTGTTAAGAGAATTAAGTTCTCTTTATTCACAACAATAAAAGCAATACCAAGGAAAAAAATGCAGCCTTTTCTTTTTCTTTTTTTTTTTTCTCCCCCCCCAAAGTTTTTCCCCCACTCTGCCCAAATCATTCTTTTAAAATTCTCAGTATTAAATCTAAAGGTTCATCAACTCACATCTTTACAGCTCTGTCTTTCTGTATACAGGACCCTGTCTGCCTGTTTCCTCTATTGCACTATTTTGTTTGTACTACTGTAATCATTTTGCTGGCCCAGATCTGTGTGGGTGTGCTGGCAGCTTTACAACAAAGTTACATGGGAACTGAGTTAAGGTTGAATATTTATTAGAAGAAGCCATCTGGCGTCAGGCTGTCTGTACAGGGGGGCTTATTTCTTTAGTAGTCTCTCCTTTTTCTTTCCAGCTCTTCCTCCCTCTCTCCCCGTTTCTCATTTACGCGCCGCATCCATGTGAGAAGTGGAACACACATCTTGACATATTGATTTGATTCTTGATATTTATAGCAATTAACCCCACTCGTGTGATTATCCTCAGCCCCCTCATCCCATACCTCTCTCTTTCCCCCTGGTGGGGGTTGCTGGGGGTTGGTTCCCACTGTGACAATCCCATGGATGCTGCAGGGTTTTTCCCCCCCCAGCCCCCATCCCGGACCCTTCCCCCTCAAGTTGTTTCCCATAGGTTCTGGGCATCTATAGCTTTGCTTAAACATCCCTCTCCTTTTCCTTCCACACTTTCCCTCCTCCAGCTCGTGAGCTCCTAAAAGAGTGCTGCACTCCCAACTCCTCATATTAAACAAACTAGCCAGCAGAAGGGTGTCCGTGCTATTTCACCATTTGTATGACACAGCCAGGCTTCAAAGTGCAGCACTAAATTGCCAAAAGATGTTTACTTTACTTGCTTAAGAGCTCCTCGTAATTCAATTGTTCTCTCTCCTCCACTAGAAGCACACATGCATCCTGAGAGTCCTGCTCTTGGGAGCTCCCACTACTTATTTACCCATGGGGTTTCCTCTTTTTCTTTTTTTTTTTTTTTTCTTCAGGGTGGTTGACATTTATTTTTTTTATTTCCAGGGGCTTATGGCTCAAGGGAATTTGTTTTGATTTTTTTCCTGGGGTGCTCAACTGCAAGGACCTTGAAAGATACAGCTGCCTGGCTGCCTTTTGGGTTTTTTTTTTCCCCCCAGTAGTACACTTTTAGTGGTTTTTTTCCAAAATAATAGTTTTTCCTTTTTTTTTTTTTTTTTTTTTTTCTTTTTTTAGCTGGCCATCCAAAATTGACAGTCACCTTGGAAAACCTTGACCTATTTTTCCTAGCAGGCCAGGGAAGCTGATGCAGTCCTAGCTGGCAGCCCTTTCCCACCATTCCTGCTTTGTGTAAGTCAATATTCCAACCTCTCAGCCTTGCATAACCTCCTCGTTCCTCAGCGTGGTGGTTTTGGTGGGGATGCCAGGTGGGAGAAGGGGAACACTGGGCAGCAGAGATTCTTTCCACTGACAGAAACAGTGAGTCACTACTGTCCTGTAATTATTCCTTGGCCTTTTTGAAAAAAAAAAAGGCTGCCTGCAGGGATGAAAGGAAAGTCCTTTCTCTGTGACCTGTGCTGGGGTGAGCAGCCCACCAGGCTCTGGCAAAACTTAACACTTGGGCTGACTGAGATGTGTAAAGCAGGGAACAAGGGCTGTGAACCACGGTGTCTTGAAGGACACAAGGTGGGAGAGATGGTGGCTCCCAGCTTCAGCCTTCCCCCTACTTTTTCAGCAGCCTCTTGTCTCCTCATGCCACTGGTTGGATGATTGGCAGCATGTTATCTCCTCCCTCAGGTAGGCTCATCATGGTTTGTATGGTTAGTTTGGGAAAGAATAAATAAGGAGGTTTTTTTCCATGCAGTGTGTTAGGATGGCTGAATAACTGTGCTGCTTGTGGGAAAGAGGGAGGGGACCATGGGGGAGCAATGCAAGGAAGAGGAGGTTACTGTGAGGGAACAGTGATACAGGAGGCTGGAAAGAGGTAGCTGCTGAGCTGACCCTCTTATTCTCTAAGTTGAAATGAGAGAGGTTGTTCAGCATGAGCCCACATTTATTCTTCCACCCACAGTATGACAAGTCCTCTGGTGAGCATCAATGATCTTAGCTCCTGGCTCTAGCAAAAGGAGGGAGGAAGGAAGAAAGAAGATGAACCACGTAGGCTCTTTTTTACATTCCCTATTTGCAATGGAGCAAGCAGCTAGCCATGGATTTGAAGCCTACACAGACTGGAAGGGCTGCATTTCAGTCACTGGGCAAGAGATGCTGAGTTTATTACTGCTCTTCTGTTTTTTTTCTTTGGCAAGACACTTAAGTCACCTTGTCCCATTTGTAAAAGCATAAGGATAATTACTTCCTCTTAGTATTGAACATTAAATATCACCATGGGAAGTAAAATTCACAGTGATTCTTAAAAGAAATATTATGCCAAGGTGTGTAGCTTAGTCTCCCTTGTCAGACCTTGATGTCTGGCAGCTATGCTTTTTCCTTGATACAAAATCTATTTTATACATGAGTGCACAGGCTGAACTGCTGGTTACTGGTTTGAAAAAATAACAAGGGTTTTGACTTTGGTTTTGCTTTAAAGCTGGTTGAACTTAACAACTTTCCCCACTCTCTGAACAGGCAGCATAAGTATTTGTCTCTGGTGAAGTATTCAGTGCTTGCATTGGGTTGATGTTACACAACCCAGACCTAAGAATGCCCAAGGAAGGACAGAAACTGAGGTAGCAGCTTCTGAGGAGGGTGAGAAAGCAGCCATGAGACAGGATGAGCCATCAGGATGGAGCAGGACAAGGGAGAACATCAGTGCCAGATTGAGTGTGTTATACAGTGAGTACTGTCACCAATTAAAATAACCATAAAAATCCAGACCTTCCTTGCTGGAATAACTCAGAACAGATCCCCAGTGCTTCCTTACCTTTCAGCAGAGCTCTGCCAGGGAGCTGTGGGCTCTGCAAACATGGAGATTTAATCTGCAAGCAGGACTGAGAAGAGCTTGTTCCCATTTCCCTTCCCAGCCCACCCCATCTCATCAGTTTTCCTCCTTGTCTTGGCCCTTCTTGAGCCTCCCACCTCTAAACCCTGGGAAGCTGTTCAGATCCCCCCCCCCACCTCTGTTAGCAGAGATGCTGCCAAAGTTACAACCCTTCTGGCTGATTTGGGGGTACTTTGTGAAGCTGGGGACTGGCAGCCTCCATTCCATTCTTCTGTCCTATTAAATAACCAAATTTGGGTCCCCTGTGCTCCAGGCAGAGGTTGGGAGCTCCTCCTGAGCTAGAAGTGTAAACCAAGAAAGCAGGGGCCAAATGAGGTCCTTGTCCTCTTGGAGAAGACCACCAAGAAAGCAGGACCACCTGAGATCCTTGTCTCCTTGGAGAAGCCCCTTGTTCCATTAAAAAAAAAATAAAATAGGAAAGCCCAGAGCAGCTAATCTAAGGTGTAAGCATGAGGTAAAGGAACATGTGTCTTAATGTGTCTCCAAGTCAACAAGTAGCTTGTTTTTCAGTGCCAGAAGTGAGTGAAAAGTGAAGATTTGTCTGCTCTTATCTTTCTAGGTAGTCACTGGAAAGTTTGTGTACACCCATTTCTCCATGAATAGTGATGGAGTTCACCCGTAGCCAACTTTACTGCTTGAGTTTTGTTTTTTTTTTAAATATACTAGTGTAAAAGTGCTGGCAGGTACTTGAATGAAAAATACAAGTTGAATAATAATAACAAAACAAAATTCAGACTTCAGAACATGAATCCAAGGGCTGTGATTTATCTTGGAAGAGGAGATGAGTATCTGACTTGTAGTAGAGACACGTGGCCCCTGTGGTGGAGCAACCTCATCCTCCCAGCCCAATGGTTATTCAGAGGAAGAGCCAAGTGACACAGTTTAAATAACAGCTAGAAAACACCTCATTGGTTTAGTATTTTGCAAAAGTAGGTTGAGGATATGACAAAATCCCATGCAGTTTAAATATTTAAATATGCAACGTATTGATCCCAAACCCAGGGTACAGTATCTGTAGCTTTCTCTAGTGAATATTTCTTACAGCATCGTTTGGACCCTGAAATTAAACTCTTCCCAGTGAGGACCTTCCCAATTCACTCATGCTGCAGGATTGGAGTGTGCAGCTTTTTTTTTTTTTTCTTTAGTGTTTGATTTTGTCTTTTTTGGATGGGAGGGACCTTATGGACTTGGTTTATTTTTTTTTTATTTATTTTTTTATTTGCTTGTTTGTGGTGGTGTTAGTTTTTTGGTTTGGTTTTTTTTTAGAGTCTGTATGGTTTTTTTAGAGTCTTGGTCTTTGTGGATGTGAACAGGGGATGTTCTTAGTTGGGCAGGGGGCTTTTTTAGACATTTTCCAGTATTGCCAAACCTGACATGGTACAGATAAGATACTGGCATTAGAGGGATTGATGCTGCTTCCCCAGTTCCTTGGAGAAAGCTGCTTGAATCGGGCTGCATCAGACCCAGACTTTGCTTATGAAATAGCATATGGTTTCAGCCCAAACCCTTCTCTCTACTGCTCATTTAGTCAAACAAAATATTTTTTATTGTTGTTTCATGACTTTTTCTTTTCAGACACAGTTCCTCCAGGCTATTGTTATTTCAACAAAAGAGGGGGAGGATAGGCTCAGCTAGTTACTCTGTGGCTTTCTGCTGAGGAATTAAGAAATCCACTAACAGTTTAATAATGATAATCTCCAAATAGTTCATAATGGCATTAAGGGTAATTAATGACATTTGAATGGTAAGAATACCTAATCTCTATGGAAATGCTATATCCACTGTCTTATTTACATCTGAAGTTGTTTCAAAGGTAGAGGGGGGAAAAAAAAAAGAATGTGTTTTTAAAATGGCTTTGTACTTGCACTGTTTCAGAGTATATCTTAATTTGTTAAAAGCAAATAAATACAATAGTTTTCTTGCTAATACAAAAAATTGCATTCCATGTTAGATCCAGCATTAGGTTAAAAATAAAGATGAAGTCTTCAGTGTTTCCTGTGGGATTAAGATTTGCTGAAAATTATAAATTGCCAGTGATACTGTGGTTTACAAAGGAGAATAACTTTTGCTGAACGAGCCACATATTTACATTTTAAAAATACTTTTCATAGCCTTTAGAGCCATTAAAAGAACTTAAATAATTTTGATGATAAATGCTACGTCCTGTAGCTTTTATGTTTGGGTAGCACTTTTTATTTTGTTCTTTGCATAGCTGACCTTGCTAAACCTTTGAAAAATGCTGTTACATCCTTTTACGTTTTCCCAATTTTACAAGGAGGGGAAAAATAACTCCTGTGATAGTTTTCAAGATAATACTTGCAGTAGCCTGATTCAGATGTTTAGGTTTTGAAAGGCAGCAGAAGGAAAAGGGTTGCTTTGACCTTGGGTTTTGAGAATAAATAGGATAACACCTGATTCAAGGCAGGAAGCTTGAGCTGGGGTAAATATCCAGAGTGAAGCAGAGTGTGCAAATCCAGTTTAGCATTTGAATGCAGCCTCTGCTCTTTTGGTTATGCTCTTGAGCCTGTTTCTACTTTTGGCTTTTACATTCCACAGAACTTCTGTAAAATCATCAGGGACAGTGCTAATAAATTTATAATGTTGTTTTGTATTTCTGAACATGGTACCTCAGTAATTAAGTGAAATATTTATGATGAATATAAAACAATGCAAATTCATTTGTTTGCCTGAAAGCTGGCTTGTTATTTATTTAGATTTATCTTTGAATGATTCTTTAAATTGAATCACAGTATGAATGAGAGTCAGATTTAAAGCAGAGAAAAATTGTTATAGTGTATTGATGCATTACATGGCATTATGTAGTGTCAAAGCTATGTAGAA
This sequence comes from Calypte anna, assembly GCF_003957555.1. NCBI lineage: Eukaryota > Metazoa > Chordata > Aves > Apodiformes > Trochilidae > Calypte > Calypte anna. The sequence goes on along the minus strand of NC_044253.1, from coordinate 3,423,412 downwards.
GATGATTAAAAAAAACCCAGGAAAAAAAATTTAACAACTTTGACCTAACATTCTCCAGTTTGTTTTTTCCCTGTCAAAATTCCACAAACTTAACTACTTCCCTAGTAGCTGAAATCTTTTGTAAACCTTCAGCTTTATTCTAGCTGGCTGTACATATGCAACCTGGATGTTGGATTAGAGGACAGGTCAGCATAATGCCATCTAATTTTTGCCTCACCTGGCTGCATTTTGCTTCGTGGGCTACTATTTCCAGTTGTTCTTGTCATTTACTATTTTCAATCCAAAACTCTCCAAGCAATTCTAATCTAATGAGTACAGTGACCTAGGAAAGGAAATGTCTGTGCGAAGTGTCCCTGTGTTGATGATTATGAACTGAATTGTTTACTTCAGCTGGACTTTTTTTCTCCTTCCCTAAGTAAAAATTATCTTCCAAAAATAACTTCCTTTACAAGCCTATGACTGTTGCTTTCCTCATCTTTGTTTGACAGCCATCATGTTTATGTCATCACTAAGAAATTATCTTGATATTAAAAAAAAAAAAAGAAAAACCAAGAAAATATGATTGTTTAATTTAGAAAGGATATTTTAGTTAAAAGTTATCACATGATTAAATGCTGGCCACCCACTAATTAGGGGAGTTTATATATAATATTTTATCTAACTCAGGCTGGACTGATAATCTGCTGAAAATACGTTGAGGATCATAGCTGGGAAGACTCTTCTAAGAGTTTAGAAATCTTTAGCAGTGTACAGTATGCCCTTCCCTTCTGTTTCTCCTTTATTTTGGTTTGCCAGAACAATCCTGCCCAATTCTTAACATGAATTGGGAAGTCCTGTCCTTCGTAGGGTGCTAACTTCCAGTCTACAGCCAACACCTGGGTGCTTGGTGAAAACTTGACCATTACTTGGAAGCTTTATTTGGCAAAGAAAGCTATTCCTCAGCTTTGTCATAGTTCTCTGTTTATTTTATGAGGGTACAAATAGGTTTTGAAATAGCTTGGCTTCATTACATGAAGGCATCTTGGTCACTGGACCAAGAGCAGGGCTCCAGGACATCAGCAAAAGCAAAGAGTGAAGTTTCTACAGATTTACTGCCCCATTTGGGTTGAAAAAGAAATTAATGAATCCTTGAGAAGTGGACTTATGCAAACTGCCTGAAGTTCAACAAGGCCAAGTGCAAGGTTCTGCACCTTGGTCGAGGCAGGTGGAAAAAGGGTTGGGAGGAAAAAGGATTGAGGACAGCCCTGAGGAAAAGGACTTAGGGGTGGGGGTGGTCCAGAAGCTCAGTGTGAGCCCAGAAAACCAACAGGGTCCTGGGCTGCATTAAAAGAAGCACAGACAGTAGTCAAGGAAGGGGATTCTCCCCCTTCAGTCTGCTCTTTTGGGACCCCACCTGGAGCTCTGTGTCCAGTTCTGGAGTCCCCAGAATAAGAAGGACACAGAGCTCCTGGAATGTGTCCAGAGGAGAGGGCTGAGCACCTCCCTGGGAAGCCAGGCTGAGGGATTGGGGTTGTTCATCCTGGAGAAGAGGAGGCTCTGAGGTGACCTTAGAGCAACCTTCCAATATCTGAAGGGGCTACAGGAAAGCTGGGGGGGGAGGGCTTTGGACATGGAGGGGTAGGGAGAGGACAAGGGAAATGGGTTAAAACTTGAAGAGGGGAGATTGAGGTTGGACATTAGGAAGAAATACATTGGAGGGTGGTGAGACCCTGGCACAGGTTGCCCAAGGATGTGGTGGCTGTCCCATCTCTGCAAGTGTCCTAGTCCAGGTTGGATGGGGCTTAGAGCAGCCTGGGCTGGTGGGAGGTGTCCCTGCCCATGCAGGGGGGTTGGAACTGGAGGATCTTGAAGGTCCCGTCCAACCCAACCCATTCTGGGATTAACCCAACTCTGTCCAGTTCAGTCCTACCCCACATCCCTCAGCACCACCTCTACACATCCTTTAAACACCTCCAGAGCTGGGGATTCAACCACCTCCCTGGGCAGCCTCTTCTATCATTTAATAACCATTGCAGTGAAGGTTTTTCTTCTAATGTCCAAACCCTGGAGCAACCTCTCATCCTTACTGTGTCTTCTCTTACCACTGGAGCACATGGACAGCTGGGGACTTAGGGAAGGGTTGAGGGTGACAATACTGATCTGCCATGTGTCCACAAGGTGTTCTGAGATACCAAGTCACTGACAAGCTGTGCTGACCAGGAGCAGAACAACTTTTAAGTTGCTCTATTCACCCCTTTCAGAAAATATTGGCCACTTTTTTTTTTTTCTTTTTTTCTTCCTTTTTTCTTTTCTTTTTTCTTTGTTTTTTTTCTCTTTTAGAGAAAAGCAGCAGCTTCGAATTACCAGAAGGAATATGATATTTTATTTTGTCTGTTAAATAGATTTTATTTTCACACCTCTTGTGCCTTAGTATTGGTAATTTTGCCTGTTCATACATGCCCCATACCTTGACCATCAGTGACAAAAATATAGCATTTAGCTTTAAGATTTAAAAGGGTAAATTTTCAATAAATCAACCATGCCTGCTGCTCACTTTCTGGCCTTTTAGAAAACTATTTGAAGCATGCTGTAAACATAGAGGAGGGCTCAGTAAGTTGAGTTGGCTGGAAATGTGCTACTGTGTGTTCACTGTAAGAATGCTGTTTGGAATCTCTTGCTGCCCCATAATTTTTTTTTTTTTGGCAAACAATTTCCTTTTTGGAAATGCAAATCAGGCATTAGAGTTTGATGCTGTAGCAAAGTCAAGAAATCAGCCTCCACTGATAGAGAAATCTTCAGTACAGAGGGAAGGAAATGGATGCTGTGCTATGCCATTTATTACTGCAGAAATGTAACTGGTGATTATGCTTTAGAAAGTGAAATCCAGACATAATGTCTCTTCTTTTTTTTTTTTCCTAGGTCAAAGGTTCCTGCTGGACTTTCTTACTTTGCAGGGATTCCCAGGAAGAAGTAGTTTTTAATGTCCCTAAGTTAAGCAATGCTTCTCTTTTCCTTCAGCCCTCAGTGGCAGGAAATTTTCAGCTCTCCTCATCTTCAAAATGTAAAAATTTATTTCTCCTGGTGGATTCCCCATGTGGAGAGATTTAAAGAAATATATGAAGCACATTCATAATGAAGAAGAAGCAAACATTCCCACTTTCTCAATTACTTCTGATTAAAAAAAAAAAAAAAAAGAAGAAAAAAGAAAAAAAAAAAGCAGTGTTTTTTGAGCAAACCTCATATTTTTAGGGCAGCCTCAAGGCTTCAGAGCCCCAAACTGGCAATGCTGCAGAGGTAAGGAGGGGTTTGGCAGGGGAATCCTGTGGTTATCTCTATACAGTTTCAGAAAGGAGGCTAAAAAAAAACCCTATTTGAAGGGCTATTTTGATTTATGTTATATTTCCTGATATTCCTGGATTATTTGTACAGTAGAGTCAAAAGAGTAATAAAAAAAAATCTCAAAATAGAACTCAAAAGTGCTTAAAATAGGATGCCAGCAGTACAAATAGCATTTGGAGCAGAAATAACCCACACTTGGCTCCTCTGTTCCTCTGTTGAACCCAAGGGTGATGGGGCTACCAGGGCAGCAAAGTTCAAGCCCATGTTGTCCACTCTTAGATCCATTCTGTTCCTTTGGGTTCTCCAGTTTTCTTCTGCCATGTATTCCTATCCCTTTTTTGTCAATCTATATAGTGATTTGTTTATATTGGGTCTGAGCAGACCTGTTGAGTTCTTTGGCCTTGGCTGGCTCAACGTTAGAGGAGTACTTGGAAAAAGCCCACAAGAAGTTGAAAGTGAGTGTGTTCTGAGGGAAAAAAAAAAAAAAAAGAATTAAAAATCTAGCTGTTTACACTAATGATCTGAAACTGATTATAAATATCTCAGGAGGGCTTTTGCTATTGAACCCTGCAGTGTGTTTGTGGGAAGGGGATTACTAGTTCTCCCCCCTTCCCCAAAAAAAAGAAAAAAACCCCCAAACCTACATTAATATTCTTAGCAGTATAATTACCCCAGTCTTAAGATGTGTTTCTCTGCTGTGGTTGACAGTGCTGGGGAAATAGCTGGCTGAGTGATTCTTGGATTTGCAACCACAAAAGGCCCATCATGAGTCCAATATTCACTTTTCAAACTTGGGAGGAATATGATTTTCACCTCAGAAAAGGCACAATGCCTGTCCTCATAGTTTTTTCTTTTTTTTTTTTCTTTGAAGGAGGCTCTATAGGAAAACCATGCTGTGCCTGGAATATTGACTTCTTTTATCTTTTTGTTTTGTTTTGGTTTTTTTTTCCTTGGCTTTTCAACAAGTCGTGGTCTAAAATGGGTAAACTTCCAGAACAGGCTGCCCATGATAAAATGTAATATAAGGCATGGAGAGCAGACATCAACTTTGTTCTAATAAATACCAATATTGGCTGCTTTTGTAGAGATGGGAATTGTTAGGAGCTTGTGGTATACGAGGTAACTTTTGGTTAGGAAAAGAGAGCATACAAGGGCTAGAACATTGAGTTTTGGGGTGGTTGGTAGCCCAATAAAGACAGCAGGAATCTGGGCGGGGGCATAGATCACATTTTGGGTCTTGGAAAAAAATAAAAACTGGGGAAACATGTAATTTACTATAAAAACAAGAGTGCTATGTGAGGAGGCAGGTCCAAGGGGTATCTTGGTAGCACTGAAATGGATATTATAACTTTGGAAAGGTTGTTAGCAGCTCCTAAGACATAAAGCCAATAAAAATGATGCTCAGGTGACATACAGGGCTAGCAGTGGAGTCATGAGGAATGCTGAGAAAGTAAAAATGAGGACAACTTAGAAACCAAATGTTACCCAGAAATTCCAATGCAGTTGTTTTCACTTGTTGGCTCTCTGGAAGGCTCTTTAACCAACTGAGCTTCATCTCCAGACATTGAAGTAGAGATCAGATACCACGATGGTAGCAAAAATTTGCTTTAATTATGAAATGGAAAGAATTTTTAGTGGAAATTGAAGTCATTTAGGTCTCAATCCTGAAAAGGGTTTTATGCTTGTGTTTAATTAGTGTTAATGCCTCTAAGTAGTCCCATGATGAATCCTATTGATGAAAATGGTGCTGATCAACTAGGGTCCAGCTAAGCATGGAAATGTCTTTGCAGGGTGAAGGTTTGGTTTACCAGTGTATAACTTGATTTTTCTTAAGAGATCTCAGAGAAGCTTGAGTTGAGAGTTAAAACTACATTTTGCTTTCACTGGTTTCTTGCCCCAGTTATTAAGGAAAAGGCTGGAGGGATTAACCTGTTGCTCTATGTACTAAGCCAGACACAGTGCTTGCTCCTGTGCATAAAAAGTTTTAAATTCCTTATCATTTTGCTGGCCTGATTTCCACTCTCTTGTAGCCTGTCATTTGCACCAACTAAAGGATCTTCACTATCCCCCAGAGAAAAGCAAAGCCAAAGCAAATTAATCAGAGTAGCCACCTGCTTATATAGCTTAGATGATCTAATCAAAGAACAAGAGCACTACAGTGATGGAACATTGGGTTCAAATAGCAAATAAGATACCAAATATTGAGAGGAACAGTGTCTCAGTGTGTGGAGGAGATGGTAATCCCTGATTATCAGTGGACTAGCACGAAATGGTCAAATATTCTGAATTTTAGATCACACACTGCAGTGGTTGTAACTTGATGCTTCTCCCAAATAAAAACAAATGAGGCAAGAAGATGTTTGTCCCATTAGCCAAGGGTAAATGGAGGGCTGCAAATAATTAGATATCCTAGGATACATTAATCTGGAAAACATTTTTAATTATTAAAAATATAAGGAGCACTAAAGAGGTTTTTCTTTTCCCAACTAAGAAATTATTTTTCTGATGGCAGTGATAAAAATTATTCTGTACCAGTAAAAAATTTGGATGTACTGCTGCTGAAAAGTTCATGAAGTTCAATAGATTTCCAGATAAGGTTCATTTTCCTGGAGGAACATATACTTGGTGGACACATGCACACACCTTTTCCTTCCAATTACTCTTGAAATTTGGAATTTCTATTACAAATTTTCTTAAAGGTCGTTTCACTGTGGACCCTCGTGATGGACCTGCCCCAGGTCTCCTTGTGGGCAAGAAAATAATGGAAAATAAGAAAGAAAATAATAATTTTAGGCCTGCCACTGTACTTTTTGTCAAACTGTGAAGGCTTCCTTGCGTTTTCATAGGATATTATCATAGAATCATAGAATTAGCCGGGTTGGAAGGGACCTCTGTAGCGGGAGGAGAGCGAGGTTAGCCTGCTGCTAAGAACACAACCAGCCACTCTCCAAGCTAGCTCTAGAGTGAGCTTGGGTCTGGCGAAGTTCTGTGGGTGTGTCCCACCTTTATTGGCCCCCCGGCCTTGCTCATGCCCAGTAGGGGCCTGTGCTAATCAGGCACAGGTGGACTCACACCCACTCACTGGCAATTCAAGGCACCTGATTTATCTTGTTTCTCTACATTTCCCCCCCTTTTTTTTTTTTTTTTTTTTTTTTTTTTTTTTTTGTTTGCTTGTTTGTTTTTTTTTTTTTTTTTTTTGTGGTTTTTTTTTTTTTTTTTTTTTTTTTGTGGTTTTGTTTTGTTTTGTTTTGTTGAAAAAAAAGGGGGGGGTATAATCAAAAGTCATGAATTAGGTATGTTGGTTGTTCCTTGGGGGTCTATTTGTGGCAGGGCGCGTCCACTTACTGGGCACCCAGAGGGGTCCGTGGTCTGTGGATACGCAACTATAACCCCTCCCGGTGAACAACAGTGGTTTTGGCCCTAGCCACTGGCCTGTTGAAGGATCTTTATAATAGATCTGTACGTTCGGCATACGATTGATCTTTTGTGAAGAGTAGTGCAACAGCACGGGGGGTTGCTCTGAGTCGCGGCTTGGGCTAAGAAAATTTAGTGTGAAAAGTACCTTGCCCAGCCGCATCTGTGGGTCCGTCTCCTTGCTGTCCTTCTGTTTCTGTAGATATGTCTTCAGGGTGCGATGAGCTCTTTCTACGATCGCTTGGCCTGAAGACGAATGGGGGATTCCCGTGATGTGCTTTACCCCCCAAGTAGCAAAGAATTGTTGGACTTTCCCACCTGTATAGGCGGGTGCGTTGTCGGTTTTTACTACTTGGGGGACCCCCATGACAGCAAAACAGTTTGTTAAATGACGGACCACATGTAGAGCTTTCTCCCCCGTTTGAGCTGTTGCCCAAATCATTCCGGAGAAGGTGTCCACTGTTACATGGACATACTTTAATCGTCCAAATTCTGGGACATGGGTGACGTCCATTTGCCACGTCTCGCCAGCTTGCAATCCTCGCGGGTTTACTCCCATACCCAGGGCCGGGCCAAATTGCGCGCACTGGGGGCAGGCTCTAACAATTCCTTTAGCATCCTCCCATGGTATAGAGAACATGCGCTTTAATGCCCTGGCGTTTTGATGAAATAGGGAGTGGCTGTCCCGAGCCTTTGCAAACTGGCTCACCGGGCTCTGAATCCCTAGGCTGACCAGGGAGTCAGCCTTTGCATTTCCCTCACCCAGTCCCAGGGATGTTTTATGACTTCGAATATGAAGGATACAGCAGGGCTCTGTTCGGACTTTTAGTGCTCGTTGTAACATGTAAAAGAGTTCTAGCAGACGCTTGTTCCGTACTGGTTTAATAATAGCATCTTCAATACGGTTTGCCACTCCGACTGCATATTGTGAGTCGGAGACTATGTTGAGGGGAGCCCGTTGCCACTGTGTGAGAGCCCAAATGATGGCCAGTAGTTCCAGCGTTTGTAGATTGTCTTCCGCAGTGCCTGGAATCAGATGATGTTTCCACCGACCTTTGTCTTGCCATACGCAGGCGGCCATTTTTGATCTTTTTCCGGCATCGGTGAATACCGTAATGCCAGACACTGGGCGTTCTGAAACCGATGGACGTTCGATCCACTGGAACTGGCTGATCGCTTGCAGACGTTTATGTCTTGGGCCTCCGTGGCGGACTTCCCCAGAATAACCGAATAGTGCCAGTTGTAGAGGCTCGGAGCGTTGTAATAGCCAGTCGAAATCAGCTGTTTTTATGGGGATGCTAATCCATCCTGGCTCCTGACCGTCTACTTCTAAACAACGCTGCCGTCCTTTCCGTATCAGAAGTGCTATTATTTCGGTCTGCTGCCAAACACCCTTCTGTGGAGTGTGTGGTGTGAATAGCCACTCCAAGATGGCTATAGAGTCCGAAGTTGGGGACCTCTGCTTATGTTGACGTTTTTCGGTGGCGTGAGAATATTCCCCATTTTCCTTATTCCAGCAGAAGTCCTGGAGTAGTAGCGCGAATGGGTATGATGGATGGTTGCATACCCAGATCCCAATGGGTTGTGCGGCATCCCGCCGATCCGCGTAGCTGGTTGCCAGTTTATGGACGACCTGCTTTAAAGCCTTAGTGTGGTTGTCTGTCCAGTGTACTAACGTACCTGGATGCGTGCCCCGTAACAGTGACAAGAAGGGGTGGATATCTGTATTGGTAAGACCTATTATGGGTCGGACCCATTGGAGTTCACCCACTAATTTTTGAGCATCGTTCAAAGTTTTGATTGAACTTATTACTTCCAGTTTTTGAGGTCTTACCATCGCGTGGGTGACTTTCCACCCCAAGTAGCTCCAAGGTGATTTCGTTTGCACTTTTTCTGGAGCCACTATTAATCCTTTGGTCTTTAGTCGGTTGGTCACTGTTTGACTGAAGTCTTCGGGGAATGGGGCTTTTTGGCAAAACAGTATGTCGTCCATATAGTGATATATTAATGTATCTGGCATCTCATTGCGGATTGGTGATAATGCCCAGGCCACGTACATCTGGCATATCGTCGGGGAATTTTTCATCCCCTGTGGCAGGACAACCCATTCGTACCTTTTCGCAGGTTCACTTTTGTTGATTGAAGGAACTGTGAACGCGAATCGCGCTGCGTCTTCGGGGTGTAGAGAAATGTTGAAAAAACAGTCTTTCAGGTCAAGGACCAGAAGGTGCCAATCTCTAGGTAGCATCGTGAGTAAGGGCATCCCGGGTTGGAGGGTGCCCATTGGCCACATCTGGTCGTTGACTTTACGTAGGTCTTGAATTAACCGCCATTTGCCCGATTTTTTGGGAACCACAAATATAGGTGTGTTCCACGGGCTGACCGATGGTTGTATATGACCTGCGTCAAGTTGTTCTTTCACCAATTCTTTTGCGATTTGAAGCCGCTCTTTTTGTAACGGCCACTGCTCCACCCAGACAGGGATATCTGACTTCCATTTTAGCCTGGGTGTCGGCGGCACTTTCGCAGTGGCCCTTATTGAAAATCCTGGAGGGGTCGGGTGGGTTCGGGGATGGATAGAACTGCTCCAAGCTGGCTCAGAACCTCCCTCCCGATCAGACCTCCGAGTTGTCCTGGTAAGTTTAGGACATACGGACACACGGATATTTTTTGTCCTTCTGGAAAATGGAGTTGGATTGGCTCCAGGGCTTGTTGAGGGGTGGATCCACCACCCACTCCTTGGACAGCATCGCGGGCTTGTACCAATTTCCAGTGATGGGGCCATACGCTATGATTGATAATCGTAACGTCGGCCCCTGTATCCATCATCACCGAAATCGTTTTCCCTTCGTTTTTTGCGACCATTTTTATGACTATAATGGGTCTACTTTTCATTTGTTGAACCAGGCTTACTACTGTATTGCCTGATGACCCAAAGCCTTGGTCGCCCCGCAGTGTGTGGGTATTTTTTCCCAAATTTATTTTTGGGATGAGAACTAGTTGTGCTACCTTGGTCCCAGCCTTGATTACTAGGGGAGGTGCTAATGTGAAGCAAGTCACCATTATTTCCCCCGTTGAGTCGGCATCTATGACTCCGGGTAGCACAACGAGTCCTGCCATACCCGTTGATGATCGTCCTATCAGTAGAGCCCCAATCGTTCCATTTTCCTTATGTATCGGTCCGCGAATCCCAGTTGGTAGCTGGTAAATTCGAGTTGTTATTAACGTCATATCTATTGAACAGGGCACGTCGAAACCAAGGCTCCCTCTTGTGGCAGGAGCGGAGAGTCGTTGTAGAGCGCTGGCCCTGCCACTTGTGTCCCGGCGCGGGGGCCCTGCGCGCTGCCGCGCCAGTTTTTTGCCGACCAGCACGATTCAGTGCTGTGGGTGTCCGTTTGGCATCGGTCGCACCAAACCGTGGCCGAGCATCTCGTTGTGGAGTGCCCCGATATTCCGCAACGTCGGCAGAGGGAGGCGGGGTTTCTTCGATTGTTGGTGGGGTTTCTTTGGTTGTTCTTTTTCCTAGTAAACTGCCTATGTTCACCCAGACGCTGTGCTACTGCCGCGAGTAGTTTTTGGGTGGGTTCCAGGGCTGCGGCAAAGGCGTTGGCCATCCCCTGGTGTTGTTGATTTTGGGTGGCTCTAGCCGCGACCTCTAACATATCTGAAACCCCAGCTGTTTTTGGCAGCGTCGAGAATAAGGATTTCATTCTCGGATTAGCATTGTCAAAGGCCAAGAGTTTAAACATTGCGTCTCTTTGCTCGGCTCCTAGTTCGGACTGAGCCGTAATCGCCTGCCATAGCCTATCCACGAAGTGTTGGAAAGGCTCGTTCACTCCTTGCTTCACCGCGGTGAACGACGGAAGCGGGGTGGGTTCAGGGACCACATTGAACGCTTGTCGGGCCAGCCGTGCTGCGGCGTGATGTATCGGCGGTGGAAATTGCAACTGGATTTGCATGTCTGCGTACTGACCTGCCCCTGTCAGCATTTCGCCCGTTATTCCTGTTAACGGGTCGCCGGCTATTCGGGGGCGGATTGCCTCCATGTGAGCCAGTCGCTCCCATTCCTTTATCCAGACGATCTGCTGGGATGGAGTGAGCAGATATCTGGCCAAATTTCGGCAATCCAGTGGACAGTTCGTATCCGCTGTAAATAGCCAATCCAGGATGGCTTGGCCGCTTTCCGATCTCAACCCCTCTTCCCTTAAGGTCTTTTTAGCCTGCTGGAGCGTCTTCCACCCGTGTTGTTCGTAACTAGGCGGCCCATTGTTGTCATAAATAATAGGGAACGCCTTGTTACTGGGCTCCCAGCCCCCCTCGATGATGGCGTCACGGATGATACCGGACCATCGTCCGGGTTGGGACATGGGGGTGCCCTGGCTGCTCTGCTTTGGTAATATTGGCGTAGGCGTGGTTTCCTCATCATCGTCGAGGATGGGGGGTGGTTCCCTGTAAGTTTGAAACGGGGTCCTCTGCTCCAAGTTTGATATTCGCTTTTCTAGTGACTTTATCGTCTGGGCGGTTTGTTCTAGCAATGCTTTTATTGACGATTCTGGTCCCACCGGGGTGGTTGATGGGATGGTTGTTGCCTCGTTGCCCTTACTTCCTGGGTTGGGGGTCTCTCTTTCGCTTATTGATGGGTTTGCACTTCCTGATGCTTTTTCCTTCTGACGTTCGAAGTCGGAGAGGAATTCGGCCACGGTATGGTGGATCTTCCCTCTCATTCCTTTAACGGCAAAGCTGTTAGTTGTCAGAATTGGAAAAGCCTTTTTGGTTTCCTCCGTCTCAGTTGGCAGTGGAGGTGCCGAGGGAACCACGGCGTCTTCTATCACCGGGGGTGGTGTCTTAACGAGGCTGCTGTTTTTCGGTGCTTCGTCTATGGCCGTAATGGTGATCCTTACCTCCCTTTTTATCTCCTCTAGGGAGCTTATCACCATTTTCCAGGTGGCTTCCACCCCTTTCATATTCTTCTGAGCCTCCTTCTCATGAAGTTCGTTTAGTAGGTCTCGGACCTCCCTCAAAAGCATACGGGTAGCACTTGCAGAGTGTGCTGATCCCTGTTCGGAGGGGGTGCTTGTAGCCAAACCCATTTTTGTGATAATTAGAAAGAATAAGAAGTTTTCTTACCCGAATAGGGCTGTTGTTCACGCCGGGTCTTCGCTCTGACGAAAGTGTTTGGCTTAGACCGAGGGTCTATGCCCGCATTCTCCACCAGATGTAGCGGGAGGAGAGCGAGGTTAGCCTGCTGCTAAGAACACAACCAGCCACTCTCCAAGCTAGCTCTAGAGTGAGCTTGGGTCTGGCGAAGTTCTGTGGGTGTGTCCCACCTTTATTGGCCCCCCGGCCTTGCTCATGCCCAGTAGGGGCCTGTGCTAATCAGGCACAGGTGGACTCACACCCACTCACTGGCAATTCAAGGCACCTGATTTATCTTGTTTCTCTACAGACCTCAGAGATCATCTAGTCCAACCCTTGACCCACCGGAGCAGTTGCTAGACCATGGCACTGAGTGCCACATCCAGTCTTTTTTTAAATGTCTCCAGGGATGGAGAATCTACCACCTCACCGGGCAGTCCATTCCATAGCCTGATCACCCTCTCCGTGAAGAAATTCTTTCTAATATCTAACCTAAACCTCCCCTGGCACAACTTAAGACTGTGTCCTCTTGTCTTGTTGAAGGTCGTCTGTGAAAAGAGTCCAGTTCCCACCTTGCTACAGCCTCCTTTCAGGTAGTTGTAGACAGCAATGAGGTCTCCCCTGAGCCTCCTCTTCTTCAGGCTGAACAGCCCCAGCTCTCTCAGCCTCTCCTCATAGGGCCTGTGCTCGAGTCCCTTCACCAGCCTGGTTGCCCTCCTTTGGACCTGTTCCAGGACCTCTACATCCTTCTTAAACTGAGGGGCCCAGAACTGGACACAGTACTCGAGGTGTGGCCTAACCAGCGCTGAGTACAGGGGCAGAATCACCTCCCTGGACCTGCTGGTGACGCTGTTTCTGATACAGGCCAGGATGCCATTGGCCTTCTTGGCCACCTGGGCACACTGCTGGCTCATGTTCAGCTTCTTGTCAATGCAGACTCCCAGGTCCCTTTCTGCCTGGCTGCTCTCCAGCCACTCTGTCCCCAGCCTGTAGCTCCCCATGGGGTTGTTGTGGCCAAAGTGCAGGACCCGGCGATTACAGACCTGATGCAGTGTAGGATGGTACTGGAGAAGAAATGTCTGTGTATCTATGTGTAAGACAACAATTTTGTCTTCTTCTTGTGTTTTTCTTTGCTAACAGGAGCTTCCCAACACAGGTGAAAAACTTGCTGCTGTTTTTCTTGTTTGAAAGCAACACATTAGTGGGATGAAATGCACATGTCCCAGCACATGAAGGTGATGTAAAATTGCAAATACTGGCAAAAGAGATCTTGTCCTGGGGAAGTCATAGAGACCAAAATGATGATCTCACCTTTAGTTTAGATATTTGGGTGAACTTGGCTGAATGGAGGAGGTGATGCTCAATGAGGAAGGAAATAACCTGTAAGTAGCTGACTTCATCTTCATCTGAAGGGTGCTTCACATGTTTATGCTTGATTTTTATTTCCTGACTGGTTATGATGAGAATAATGTGATATATTGAAAGCTGGAAGCCCATTAGATCCAGACTTCACTTTCTACTGAATTACTTGAAAATATCAACTCAAGTCTGAGAGTTCTGTGGTTTTTCTTAAGCCTCCAAGTCAGGGTGAAAAATCTCTGCTCTCAGATTTCAGGTATTAACAAACATTCTGTGCTCAAGAACAAACAAAACATCCATACTTCTTTGAAAGACCAAGTGAGAAGAGAGAGAGAAGACAAAAAGTCCATCTTGCAGTTAATGGAACTGCTCTGAAGTATAAATAGGCAGCACAGACAAGAATAAATCACCTGAAAATCCTTTGCCATAGTTGACATTGTTTTCTGTGATTTCTACAACTGTGGGAAAAATCACACAGTATACTTGCTTTTCAGTTTTTCCTTCCTCAAAGTGGTAAAAATATACTTTTCATCTACTTTAGTGGGACACTGTCAGGACAAATATCTTGAGTCTTGGCAACTGCTGAGATTTTTCTGTGTTTTCAGAGGAAATTTCTGTTAAGGGCAGTGGAAAGGCTTTGTCTTACCTGAGTGGGTAGTTCTCTCCCCACACTACCCATGGGATCATACCTTTCCTGGCCATGAGGCACTTTCAGTGTTTTATTTAATCTGTCTGCTTGTCCAGTGTCCATTTGCTGGTGCTTTTGAGCCAGAAGTTTCCACCATGAGCTGAGATTGATGCCTGGCAAGGAAATGTGGAGGATTTGAGGAGCAGAACCTGGTGAGCTGACATCCTTCTGAGCAGAGGGAAAATCAGGAATCCATTCTGCAGGCAAGTTGAGCAGATTAAAGGGGAAATGTTAGGAGATGAAAAGGGTTATGAAGCCAGGAACCACTGGGCTATGAAGACAGGAACAGGAGTGGAATAAGATGCACTGAGGTAGGGGGGATAAAATGTAAAATGACAGGGTCAGTACTTTTAAATCTCAGGAGTCATTGTGCTTAGCTGGGAATATAAAAAAAAAAGCCTGTGTCTTCTCCAGCACAAGCTGTTCTCTTCCTTTCCCTCCCTTAGTATTTAGCCTTTCCTTGTGATGGGGAATCCTGGAGGTCAGCTGGTGCTTTGCTCCAGTCTTGTCTTGCACACAGCTTGACACCCAACTGATGGCAGCTCCTTCCCCCAAGCCTCTCAGCCCCTCTCTGCTTCAGCACAGTGAGTTCCTTCTGATCTGATCATCTTCAGCTCTTGTCCTCCTTGCAGGGAGTCCTCATGCTTGGCAGCTGCTGCTGGATCAGCCCCATAAAACTGCTACCAAAGCTCTTCAGGTTCTGGGAGGCTGAGGATGAAGTCCAAGGTCTTTGATCCCCCAAAAAGCCTCAGTGCCTAGCAGCTGAAAGAGACACAGACACCAGGAGAGGTTTCTCCAGGAAAGGGGCTGAGAAGGAAATTGTTGCACTGTTGGTTCTGAGGCTCAAAAAAACAAGTTTTGCTGTTGATTTATTTTTCTGCTGCAGGCTTATCCTGTTAGCTTGTTTTTAGAGAAGAGCCGTTCCCTGAGGTGTGATTTATTCCTTTTAGAAACTCTCCTCCTCCCTCCCCAGAAACTTGCAACAGTGGAAAGAACAAATGTTGATGGAGAGATCTAGCAGAGGTGATTGAGCAGCTGTATTGAAGCATAAATAGCTGAGGAATGCTTGTCCTTCAAACAGAGGAACCTCTTGAGAGCTAGAATGGTCATTTTTGAGGTTTACTCAATAGCAGCATTTCTCTCAGATCCTCTTAAGGTGATATTTCAAGAGTTATATACATTTGAAAAAAAAAAGAATTTAGGAACAATTCTCTAATGCTCAGATTTTTCTGGTTTTGGTTTTTTTGGGGGGGAGTTTGGGGTTTTTTTGTTTGTTTCTTTTTTTTTCCAAAAAAAGGATGGTAATTCTAGTGAGGGACTGGGTGGGTGCAAAGACATGAAAGGCAAAGTTTGGCTGAGAGACCTTCACAGCCCTGAAGACACAGCTGCTGAGTCAGGCCCGTGGCTGTGAGCACACCCAAGAAACACACACGTGCTGATAGAAAACAGATTTAAAAGGTAATGGTGAAATTGCTTTAGAGCTCTGGATGTGTTTGGAAGTTTGTGACTGGTCGTCAGTGATGTCATGACCATATTTATTAGAGCTCATAAATGGATGGGTCTGACTGTTTGCCTTATTTTAATGTATAAATTGCAGTTTATAATGGCAATAAAACACTCCAGGCTGTGCATTTCAGGGTGATTATTGCATTTCTCAGGTGGTTAAAGTTACTCTAACTGCCTTTCAGCTCAGATTTCAATAGTATTTGCCCAGTGCTCAGGCCATTTTGACTTGTATTTTTATGTACAAACCTCAAATTAAAGTGTTTTATTGCTTTTTAATTAAAATGTTGAAGTGTAAAGAAGGAATGGTCACAGGCAGGTAGAAAGGCACAGTAGTAGGTGTTGGGATGGAAGAGGAGAATGTGTGAGGAGGTGGATGGGAGAGGAGAGGCTACAGAGCCTGTCACTATGTCTGGGTATTTCACAGCTCCCCACTACTGGTTCCAGTAAAAAAAGTGGCTGGGGCAGAAACGTTTGTGAGCCAAAGGCTTTGGTGTCTGCCTTGTAAAATGTAGAACAGAGAAATTACAGACTAAATGGCTGTGAGGCCTTAATTAAGTGCTGAGCACTGGTTTGCCCTCCTGGTCGAGGCTGAGACCTGATGGTGCTCCCCATGTGGGAGCTTTTGGCACCTTGGTTCCCAGTGTTCCTGATTTTTAAGAGGTTAGAAAAAGGCTCTGGTCTGCTGTGCTCTCACTCTATGAGACACTGACCACCTCACCTGTGGCTGATGGTAGAGGATAAGAGTCCAAATCCAGTGGCACTGGTGGGGATTTAATAGACCGTAATTATTTTGGAAATAATTTCCTGGGTATGTGAATGAATTAATTCACCAGTTTGGCCCATGGGCAGGGTGAAATGTTTGTTCACTGAAGTCCTTTTGGGTGATGTCATGTCTCAGCATCTGCTGGCTAAAGCAAAGCCCCCAAAATCCTTGTGTTCCACACCAATCCTTGTGTGCCTCTGTGCCAAGGGAAGGATGATCCCCTAGAAAGGAAGGGCTGCTCCCCATCTCTCTAGGGCTGATGGACCCACACCATAGGTAATTCCTTCACAGCCTTCTTGACACAGCCCAGCTCCTTCTCAAACACCAGGACAACACCAAATCCTGGAGCAAACCCACCAGTGAAGTGGTGGAGCTGCCTCCCACCCTGCTGAGCAGTGAAGCCCCTTCCTGGCTTGGTCCTCCAAGCATCTGAGAAGGCATCCTCTACCTAGGATTATCTCTTGTGGTCCATTCTTATAGGAACTAGTGATGGAAGCCTATAGTTCACTTCTTGTGGGTACCATTTAAAGTGTTTTTTAAAAAGAAAGGTAAGCAGGTAAGGGCATGAGTATTATATGCTTCACAGAGGAAAGTTTAAACAGAGATTGAGCCTTTTATTAATAAAATTACAGAATTTTAGGTTGGAAGGATCATCTGGTCCAACCCCTCAAGAAGAAAAAAAAAAAAAAAAGGCAAAGCCAGCTGCTTTGAGTGTCTAATTTTACACAAAAATGTACATAAAATAATTTTTTCAAAGCATTTTTCCCCTATTGTTTTCCCCCCCTCTTTACTTCTATTTCTCCTGTGCAAAATATCCCTCTTGCACGCCTCCCCTTCCTTCCCATAGAAGAATGGAAGAAATGCTTAATGGGAAGCAAAGCACATTAGGAATATTAAGGAAAAATTACAGTATATACACTATGAAATGAAATGCATCTTTTGTGGATAAATCCCCCCAGAAATCTTATATTTCCAGGCATCCACTCACATACCTTCATGTAGCAACTTATACATTCGTAAAACATTCATTGAAAGCAGCTCTGCAGTTTTATAGAAAACAACATGCCAGGGATGCAAGAATCTTGCCAGTTCTGTGAAAAATGACACCAATTAAAGCTTAAATTGCTTGTTTTCTCATAAGGTACATATTTTCATAACTTTGAAATCAAATAATTGCTGCTTTTATATTAAATACAATAAAACAAAAAGGATGCTAGTTTAGAGGAACTGCTACAAGCATTTTAATATAATTTTCCCACCATTTAAAGTCACAAAATATGGAAAACAAGTCAAGTATGCAAAGTTCCAAGGAGATAGAGAAACTCCTTCAGATTATTACATCATTTGTCTTTTGTGTCAGGAAATGTGTATGTGATTTCATTGTTTGATTAAATGCCAAAAAAAAAAAAAAAAAAAAAAAGGCATATTGCTCTTATCTAACTGATTACAGATTTTATTCATCTGAAAAAGTATTTGTTCATACTTTGACATTAGAAGGCAATATTTTTTTTAATGGTCCAAACAAGCATTTTCATAAAAAAAAAAAACCAAACCAAAACCCAAAAAATCCTAACTTCCCAGGCTTGCTTTTTATTTTGTATTAACAATGCACTGTACTAAAATTTCCCATACTGGAACACAGTCCCTAGTGGTTTTCAAGCTATAAACTGAGTAAACAGTCCCTTTCTTATTGAGTGTCTGTGTGAATTCATGTTGTTTCTGGAATACATCATATTCATTTGCAGAAACCCTCTGTATGGATCTTTAACACTTTTTCCCCCCCCCTCTTTTTTTTCTTTTTTTTTTCCGAGGTACCTAAAATAATAGCTTTTAAAGGCAGTATTACAGTCATATAACTTGTTGGGAAAAGCACACACCGTGGCTCACAATCTGAATTAAACATGTGTCATTGTGGGTAAGTTTCATTTAAAATACCTCTCTCTGCTGATTATTTAATATGTTAATGCTCTGCTGCTGTACTATCTCTGACCTGTGTTAGCATGGTTCTGGCACTGCTGCACTAAGTAGAAAATAAGAAAATCAACTAAAAATATTTCCATATCCAGTTCCCTGATATTTTTTATTTTTTTTTTCCTAAGGGCATATAAAGGTGGGCACTTACCAGTGACATCTTTTGGACTCTCACCCATATCAGGGTTGACAAACTTAGCTTTGCATATAGAAGAATCCTTTAAAAAATACATAATTTGAGGATGAACACAAAACTTCATCTGGGGACTTGGAGGGCAGTTGCCATTGGCCTGGCCTCCATTAGCCCCAACAGGAAATCTTCCAGGATCCTTATTTTATCTTGAGTGGGTGTTCCCAAACTATCAGTCTTTTTTTTTTTTTTTTTTTATTTTTCTCCCCCTACCAAACCAGAGAGACAGTTTCCTTTCCAAGAGATGAATTTCATCCGTGAGAACACGTTAAAAATGTTTACAAGCCACAGAGAAGTTTGCAAAGAGAAGGGTGATATTTTAAATTGCTCTCCCAACAAAACCCTGCCTAGGTCTGGATAAAGGCAAAAGAAGATTTGCAAACTTAGTAAGTGATTAATAGTAAGTTATTAAAAGACAGCTAAGTGTTCTCAGTCACCAGGGAGAATGAACTGGTATGGTCTAATGAGATCCCTACAGTCTTGTGATCAATCCGAAGTAACAAGAATGTAATACCAACGGGTTAACTAATTATATGTATATATTTAAAAAGTCTCTCAGTAGTCTGAATCATGTTCAATATGAATACTGAACATTACATGATCTATTATTAACCCGTTCAGATTGGGCTGTGGCAGTGAAGAAGGCTTAACAGGAGGAAAGTGAGTGAAAAATGTGCCTTTTTAATAAAGTGGGTAATTTTTTTGTTCTTGGGGGGGGAGTACATCTTATTTATGGTGTCATTTTAAACTCAAGTTACAATGTCTTAGATTTAAGAGCTGGGCCAGTAAAGCAGGCAAGGGTGTCTCCTGTGAGGAGACAGATTAATGCCATCTGTACTGATGATTCTCCACCACAATTTAGGATTCTGGTGGCGCCATGACGCCCCTGTTTTTTATGGTGGTTTGCCAAGAGAAAATTACTTAAACCAATTGTGAATGCATTCCTGTTATACTTTTACACAACCACATTTATGTGAATAAATAGCATAATGAGTATTTTTTCAAATGATCTCTCAGTCCAGATTCACCTACTTTGCATAAAATGTCAAACACAGAAAGGGAGGGGAGCCGGGGTGGTGTTTGTGTTGGATTTTTTTTTTATTTATTTTATTTTAATTTTTTTTTTTTAAATGAGATGTTTTCATATGGGAATATACTTTTCTCCCCCCTTCCCTTCTTTCTCCATGACAACTGACCACAATTGAAGTAGATTCTTCTTAACATACTGTAATGTGAGAATTTTCTTCAGCTGGAGGGTATTTTATTCCCTAAATTGAAAGCTGTTCTACTTTACTGCGTAAAATGTGACTCTGAAGGTTAAGATGGGTACCTTGGCCAGGTGAAAACTGCCATGGAGAGAGCCTGAAGGCCCTAAAAACAATAGTGAGCTTTTCAGACTGTAGTGATCTGAGGCTGAGAATGGCTTTTATGCTGAAATGTCTGAGCTGCCCAAATGATGTATTTGCTTCAAGGAGACTTTACACTGGGCAAGCAAAGTACTTTAACAGGTTTTGGCTGATTCCACAAGTGTTTTTATCAATTTTTTTTTTCTGTGTATCACTTGTGTATGAGTAGAGGTATTTCTGCAGCATTTAATTTTTGAGTTTCAATATTTTGGAGAGCAGGCATTGGTTCTTCTCTCCCCCCCATCTCTGTCATGGAGTTGTCTGTTTTACGGTGTTATTTTTGTGGGACTGCTGTAGGTCAATAAAGCAAGATTTATTTCAGTGGCTTTTAGAAATGTTGGTATTCTAATCATGGCTGTATTTTTAGGAGCAAGCCTCTTTTTGTTGCCACTTAATCTGTCTCCATGAGTTTGGTTATGTTCCTGTTTGAAGGCAGTTCTGAAGTGCGGGAGCGTTCACGCTGGGTGATGGAGCCCACAGAGCTGGTCTGGCCCTCAGGGGGGCTTGAGAACACAAAATGAAGTATCTGGCTTGATACTTAATGGAGAAGGGCTGTGGGTAAGGATGGGGGGCTTAGAAGCCACCTTGTGCTGTAGCTGGGAGAGAAAAGTTTGTGTATATGGATAAGGTCTTTATCCAACGCCCAAAAGAGCATCACTCCGTTCCTAGGCAGGGACACTTTTTGGTTTGACATGAGGCATGGAGGAATCTGAGAAATAATCTGAGAAATAATAAGAGTATTTGTTCAGAACTATTTGCAGAAGTTGTTGGAACTGGCTTGAAGCTGCTGCAACAAGCAGTACTTGGTTTGGGGCAGTTCATGTGAAGGTTGCACCTAACTGTATGGCTGTTTTTCTGGTGGTCATGGTGAAGAGGTGTTTACTAGAGCAGACCTCTCTTCTCCACACCAAGAAAAAACCCAAGCCAGTCCCCATTATATCTTTATATGCTCTTTAAAACAATATTTTGGGTTGGAAATTAGAGGTTGAGTTAAAATTATTGCCTATAGCTTTTGAAAACTAATTTCCTCTTGATGTGCAGTTAAGGTCAGTGTTTGCATATTACTTCAATGTCATAATAACTTAGGTTTTTTACTGGTTCCTGCAGTTAATGTATCCAGTTCTATCAATACTTGCTCTTAATATTGGTGCAAATACATGGGGTGGTCTTGGCAATCCAGTTTCTCTGGAAGCTGGAGAAATCTTCTGGCCAAAGTGAAGAAGAAGGTCTAGAAGATGAAATAGTTTGGCAACCAGGGTAGAAGAAGAGGTCTGCTGGCAACCGAGGAGAAATAATTTGCATTGGATATTAGGAGGGTCTAGCAGTGGGGAAGGAGAGAGAGAACTTTGGAAAAGAGATGGAAGGGCCAAGTATACAGGACAGAAAGGTCAAGATGAAGATTGGCAGGAAAGCAAAAGAGTTTGCCTCCAGAGAGAAGCAGAAAGGGATGGCTTCTTAAAATAGAAAGTCTAAAGAGTATCATCAAAGGATTCAGCTGTGGGAAACCTGTCCAGCTGAAGAGGCAGCAAGTCTGAGATGTTTATTATTTTAATTCTTTTTTTTTTTTGAATGCTGCAAGATGTAAACCAGTCAATTTCATTAAAAAAACATGTTTTCACTTCAGACTAACAAATTTGCCTTCCAAATTTTCTTCAGAAAACCCCTAGTGCAATTCCAAAAAACCCCCAAAAGTCCCAAACTAGAACCCCATGACCCCCATGTCATCTCAGGATCTTACCATGTCTGGGTCTTTAAATGCCCAAAGATTTTGAGATGCAGCAGATGATGTAGTGGACTACTCTGCAGACATATGGAGCCTTGTAGTAAAGAAAAGTGAGTTTTTTTGAAATATGGAATATTAATTGTAATTTAGCTTAGTCTGACTGGTGTGAAATTTTTGGACTTGTATTTAGCTGCTCAAATACCTTTACACTGAACCTATTATATGCACATCAGTACTTATGCTAACTTCCAAAGTCAGGACTTGCTGGTAAAAGTTCTGGACCAACAGGTCATACCTATTTATTCTTATGAGTCTTTGAGAAAACTGTTCATCCACAACTGGTTTTGCACAACCATTGACTTGTGACATGGTTATTCTTGGTTATTCATTGTTATTTCTTCCTTTCTGTCAGTTTTGAAGTATTTTACCTCAAGACCCAAACATGGGAGATGCTTGCAAAGTCAACTGTACAAAAGCCTCACTTAACAAACATGTTTGCTTTTCTTTTGTGCTTGTTTAAATTATTCAGAATGTAAATCTCTGAGGTCTAAGGCCTTTTTCCCACAAGAGAGGTAGTCCTGGTGCAGGAATTCAAAAAGTTAACACACTGCTGCCTTTGCTCAGGCTGTGCAGCTTCATAGGAGATGATATTAAATGATAGTATTGAAGAAATCAATAATGTCAATGAATATTATAGAAAAACAGAGTTGTAGGCTTTTCCAGGTGACTGTTCCCCTGACTATCTCCAGACTTACTCAAGGAGACTTCCAGTTTGTCTTTCAGGAGTATGGAAAGGACATGTGTGATGAAATTTGGGTGTTCTTAGGAGTTATCCCCATTGCTACCTTGTGCCCTGGTTTCAAAGGGAATTTAACCAGTCTAACCCTAATGCAGAAAATGTTTGGCACCTGTCATGTTACCATTACAGAACCATAAAAATCCAATACTAAAGTTTCCATCCATGGCAATAACAAAAAGTTATCATTTTACAAAAAGCACATGGAAGTCTTGAGCCTTGGGATGAGGCTTTTGTTGTTTCAACACTGGTGTGTAAGAAGGGAAAGAAATTCAAAATGTCCTTGTAAAAGAAGTCCTTTTTACTGTTGATTTCTAGCTGTCCCCTATGTATTGGGCTGGTTATAATGCAGAATTTCTGAGGAAGAGAGAAAATATTTTGATGACTTGAACTGAATTTAACAGAAGCAAACCTTGCTCCTGGACACTGGCAGATGTCTGAAGTTCCGAGTGGATGAACGTTGTGTTGTAGAGCACTAATCTTACCTAGATGGCTTTCAGTGGGATCAAAACCTAAGTTTGCTGACTTTTCCCAAGGTTTGTAGTTAACCAGGAAGTTTTACACATTGCCTGACTGCCAGCCTCTTCCCTGCACACTGCAAAAAGTGCTTCTGAGCTGAACCATCCATGGCACAAAGAGCCACCTGAATGGGGGCCCCTCAAAGAGACCCAACCACCTTCCTACACCCACATCCCCATCCCTCAGGAAGCCTCTTGTGAACATGGAACATAAAAGCATTTTTTGCCCAGGTGACAAATGTAAACATTCCTTATTTTTCCCAGGAGGAGCCAAGCTTTCCGGGGGGGGGCTCTGGGAAAGAAACAGGAGTGGAACCACACTGTCATATTTAGCTGACACAGCTGTTTATTGTCCAACCTCTCCTTTGTGCTTGGCCAATTGCCACGTGTGATTTAAGGATGTTTGGAGGCAGGATTTTAAGGATGTTTGGTGGGGGCAGCAGCCTTGCCTGGAGGTCTCTACTAGGACCAGTGACAGAAAGAGGGTATCAGTCTGACTCTCTAGTTGGCAAAATCATGTAAAGGGACCAAAAAAAAAAAAAAAGGAAATTAAAAGCTAAACACATTCAAAACAGGCATTCTGACACATAATGGAGATAGGGCATCGAGCCTGAGTATGTCAGGAATATAATTTTAACCCAACAAGACACATGTAACCAGGCATAACATGTTGGCATGCTGACACGTGGCCCAGCACATCAGAAACAAAGGCAGCTTGCTGAAAAATCATGCAGGTTCCCCCCTTGCCCTGACCAAATTTCAGTTTACAAGTTTTTGTGATTAACAACCTCTGTAGAATATTTACAACTTTCTTAAGAGTGAGCTTTTTTTTTTTTCTTTTAAAAAAAAAAAAAAGGAACACACACATTGCCTTTGAAATGTAGCCATAGGAAGGTCACATATTTAGGTGTTACATATTAAAATATTGATTTAAAAAAAAAAAAATATAACCCCCCTGCTTACAATAACTACAATGCAAGTCATAACCTTTATTATAAAAATATTCCCCAGTAAAGGGTCATTAACATTGCTAAACTAGGGATTGATCATTAGCAGAGGATACCACATTTTGATTTTAATCAGGCAGTGATTTATATAGAAACCTATTAAGAAGCAAGCTATGGCTCATTTCTGATCTCTGACATGCTTAAAAGATGTTGCAAATTAAGGGATTGATCCTGTAGATGGCTGAGCTGATAGGAAGAGATGTCGATAAACAAAGTGCTCTCTGTCTTGCTGGTTTTTGCTTTGCACTTCAGCAGATGTACAGCCCATGATGGGGGAACTGGGATGGTAAAGCTCCCCTGGTCCCAGCCATTTCAGATTTCACACACTAGATGGGAAGACAAGCACAGGATTCTTTTTTTTTTCCTATTATTATGGACAAAATGGTTGAGCGTTTGGCTCCTTGCAGTGATGTCTGGAGCTCATGAGCTTCTCCAATGGAAAAAGTGTCTGAAATTCAGCCACACAGAGGTGAAGGGAGTTCATGTGAAAGGTTTCATCTGCCCTGCAAATTTAGGACAAGCTCAGTTAATTTATTTAAATGACCCAAGGTGCACTGTGTCACTTCTTGTGAAAGGGTTCAACCAGGAGGTGAGTGCTGGGGTGGTCTTGGCTCCCATCAGCATCTCCAGTGCCTGCAGAGCATTCCCTAAGACAGTGACAAGAAACACAGTGTCACCTACAAGTGTGACACAGGCCCTTTTTCTGGGATGTGGACCTCCTGAGATGGGCAGAGCTGAGATCTGTGGGTTGAAGGACTCTTGAGGTGCCAGTAGCAGAGCCCAGGGTGCTGAAGGGGGTGGAGTGATGCGTGGCAATTGGAGTAACTTCTGGAAATGGAGAGTTCCTAGGAGGGAAGTAGTTTGCCTTCCTATAAGTCCCTTTATGTGTGCAAATCTGTGGACAGTGTGATGAAAATTCATTGTTGTCTGTTACCCAAGAAAATTTCAGGGAGGGGGGGGGAGTGGAGAATAAATATCCTTTGCCAGAATGATCCTGTTACACATGCAGTGCTTATTAATGTGAGTTTGGGATATTTTATTTTTTTTTTTATTTAGGTAGTGGATGTTTTATATTATTTAAATCGGGAGAAGCCTGATAAAAGAGAATGTACACTTCACATGTCAAAGAACATGCTAAAGCTTTTTTATTCAGATGTGAAACCTGCTTAATGTGTCACTTTATATGATTTTCTTTTCAGATTTTATTACAGGCATTTTAGTGCTCTTTAAAGTAAAAGTGATAGCAACCAGGTGCATTGTGGGGTAGATGACCCAAGCCTGCCAACACACCTACATGAATAATTCCCACATTTCCAGGCTCTGCAGTTTGTGCAGGATCCAGGCAGCTGCTTTGTGCTGTAGATACATGGAAGGCTCTCAGACAGACACCACCGATCTGAGTTTTGAGACTGGAAGCTATAATTCACTCTTTGAAAGTGAAATATTGATTTAAACAAAAATAAAATCAAATCAACCCAAAAATGTCCTTCTTCACAGATTTTAAATTTTTGTTGATGTGATTTTTTTTTTCCCAAATATTTTTCAGTTCTGATGAGAATTAGGAGGAAAAAAACCAATAAACCAACCCTCAGTCCCCCCCAACTTCACCTGCTTGCTGGCTCAGCTGATGGAAGCCTTCCCACGGCTGTTGAAATAGCATCTGGAGGGAATGCCAGTTTGTCTGGTAAACAATCAACAATAAATATAGGTATTTATGAGGGTAGTGAGAGGCACAAACTGCATCCCATGCAGCTGCTGCTGCCGGCACCTACACAAGCCTGTTACTGCTTAAAGATTGAAACATTTTCTGTGGTGATTTAAATTTAAAAAAACCAAAAAACCAAACCGAAAACCACTCCAGCAGAGCTGAAGCTATTTGCAACCTGAGTTAGGAAAAAAAAAAAGTAAAAAAATTAAGAAGTTTCTATTCTTTCTCTTACAAGCCTTTGATCCTGACTCTGCAGTCGTGGGAACAAGGAGAAGGCATCTTCTGTGAACTGTGAGTAGGAAGCTGCGAGGGAAGGGGCAGATGAGTTTGAGCCTTGTTAGGCCTTGTTTATCCTGGGGATTAAGTCATTTGTGGTCAGGAACCAGTGCAGCTGGACTGGTGCAGGCTCCCAGACCACTTTTGATGATATTACAGTGATTTCTCGCAGTGATTTCTGCCCTGGCCGTGGGGGTATTTCATTCCCCACCAGATCGGGGTGAATCCAGGCTGGAGACAACCTTGTGTTCTTGGTCCTTGTGTTTCCAGTGTTGGCTGAAGGGAAAACTTCAGAGCAAAAAGGGTTCTGAAGGGCTTGATCAAAACCATAATTTTATGGGTGTAGCAATAAACAGCCAAGCCAAGTTTGAGCTGCAGCAAAAATGCTGCTCAGAGCGGCTGCTGCTCGGTGATTCTCAGGGTCCTGAAGAAGACAAGAATCAGAAGACAGGGAAGTGAAGGGGGGGAAAAAAAAATGCCTGAATTGCTGCAATGATCTGTCTGTGTGAACATTTCAAACATCTGTCTGCATTTGGAAATATCCTGGGTTGTGCACTGAACATATTAAGACTTTTTTCCAAAGGTGATTTTATTGTCAACTACTATTACTGCAGATTTATTTTTTTCTAGGAGGCACATGGTTAACATCTTTCTGGGCTTCTAAATATAAACTTGCTTCCCAGTACTATTATCCAGGTCTCGTTCCTTCTCTATTTCTCTTTTTTTTTTCCTGTTCCTCTCCTCTTTTCTCTCTCTGCCACTATCTGTCTGCATTTGGTGAGGCTCTGAATTACAACTGGACTCTGCAAGGATGGATTTCTTTAGTGATCTGTGCCCAGTTATACCAAAACTTTCTGTAAAGTTTTACTTACGTGGAGTGCTATATAGTGACTTTTTATGTGTCTAAGAAATGGAAACATTTTGTCTCGTATAAGAAAAAAAAAAAAAAAAAAAAAGAAATATTTTTATACTGTGCTCCATTCACAGACCACATCAGAGGTATTCTAAGAATAGAATAGATCAAATATATTTTATGGAAATATAATGAGAAAAGGATGTGTTCCCAAAACTCACTCTGAACAAAGGAATGCAACATAGTCAGGAATACTTTAATGCGCCTAACAATTTTCTCATGTGAAAGGCTGAAGGAACAGGCTTGGTTTGAAGAAATCTTCCAATTCTCCCCAGGCACCCTGAACTTGAAATCAGAACTAGGAAAGCTATATATTACAAAAAAAAAAAAAAAAAAGAAAAAAAAAAAGAAGAAAATGTATGGAAAAAGTGACTGAGGGCATTAACCATAAAAGACGTTTTGAAAAGAAAAATAACATCAATATGAAACATTTTGTCATGTTTCATTTCATTGATCATATATTTATTTTATGTGCTCTGGAGCGCTGAAGCTTAGCTGTAACTACATTTCAGGAGCCTCATATTAGACCTGTCATTCTCTTTGTGGTGAAAACTAAATAGTGTAAGGAAAAAAAAAAACACAAAAAACCCCAAGAAAAGATGGCAATTATTAGATTTGGGTTGGATTCCATCCGATTGTGCTTTGAAACTTCAAAAAATTGAACTTAGAAAATGCAACAGAACATTAACAGCTATTAAAGACACCGCCTGTGTGACAGATAGTGAAGTAGGAGGTACACCTACAATGTAAAATAATGCTGCTTTTTCACAGTAATGCAATATGTTCACCTTAAATAGGCTTGTAATTAAAACTGCCAGTGTTGATTAGATCAGCCTTGTAGGAAAGATGCATTTGTATTAGGTCTAATTAAGTCTATTTTAAACAAGCTGAAGTTACAGACTGTTGGGTTTTTTTCCTCTCCCTGATACAATGGTGTTTATTTCAGCTGCTTGCATGTAGCTCCCAAGCAGCCCAGACCTCTCTATAAAAGGCTCAGGTTTTTCTCTTGCTGGTCTCTGATCCCAGGTTACTTCTGCCTCAGCTCTGGATTTCTTTCCTAGGCAAAACCAGAGATGTTTTGGAATCAGTTTGTTAGAGGGAAAGGATAGATGGGATCAGGTCACTGTTAACATCATCACAATTTTATTTTTTTTTTAGCATCAGTAAGGAAAATGAAAGCATTTATCACACCTCAGGCTCTTGAGTTATTGGTCTTAATGAGTTTTCCAATAAATATAAGGTTGGCTTGGAAGTTCATGATGGAGAGAGGTGGGGTTGGGAATGGCAGGAGCACAGGGAGATCTTTCTTGCAGCTCTCCCCACTGCTGGGGGCATTTCTCACACCAGAAATCCTTGAAGATTGTTGGTAAAAAGCCCAATGAGATACACAGTGTATTCAGAACTCCTTGTTGGAGTCTGATGCCCTGTTGGAGCTAAAAGTTATACTTTCCCTGAAGTCCATGGAATGAGGATTTGGCCCTAAGTGGATATTTTCAGGTATACCAAGAAATGCAACCTACAAATGCTAATGAAGTCCCACCATAGTGGTAATTTATGCAGTGGTGTTTTATGCAGTTCAGGCCTCCCAACTGGCTTTCAAAGCCTGAGGAATAATATCAACCTTTTCTTTTGGCTCCTCATCCATCCTCCCAGTGCAGAGCAGCTCTTGGATGGGAAACAAAAATCAGATCAGAGCCTTTTGGCTCCTTTCTAGGGCCTGAAAGTGCTCTTGGGCTTTCTTCTTCTCAGGCTCCTGGTGGCTTTGGGTGGGCACACGCCAAGACCATTTTCTCTAAGGTGGGATATCATGGAATTCCATCCCTGGGAGGTCTGCAACATGGGGTGCTGGCCAGAGATGCTGATTTACCTCTGGGCATAAGCTGGCTCTGCTGTTTGGGACCTTTCCTTGACTCCCCAGTATGGAGCAGGGCAGGGTTGATGCTTGTGGCTCTGTGCATGCCAGTTTTAATATTTTTTTTTTGTTTTTAGAAAGAACCTGAATGCACAGGAAACCTCCAGGAACTAAGAGTAGTGCTGTGTTTCAGCTTGTAACACAAGTGGGAAAAATAAGTTGTGCTATGTTTCCCATATTGATTTCCCTTCTCCTTGGTGCAACATTTTCAATTTAAATGGCAGCAGGCTGAGGCACAGAATGAGAAAAAAATGTTCTGAGCTACACAACTGGGAAAAGAGCCTGATTTTCTGATTTTGTGTCCGTGTTATCCAATTAAATTTTGTCACTGTCCTGTGATTTCGTGTCCAGTGCAGTATTGCTTCCACAGAAGAGCTAATTATGAAATAAGATAAGTACAAAAGTGCTCATATTTAATTAAGAATATTATATAGTATATCCAGGAAGAAGGTTTTTTTTTCCCTAAAATTGTTTTAATTAACATGAAAGGAAAAGCTTCTGCTGACTTTTTATTGTCACAAGATAGAGAGAAAATTATTTCATGCTAACACTGGACTATATTTAACTTCCATCTCTCTATCTACAGAAGAAAAATTGAAAATTAGTTTATGTTAGATTGTATTGCTCCTTTTTATCTCATAAGGGTTTCCTTCAAGTACCATTAAATAATGATATCATCTTCAGAATATTAGTTAACAGATGATAAATATTTAATTTTTGTTGTCTGGTTTAGTATTTAGACCTTTTTGTATTTCTTAGCTAAGGAAGAGATCTACTACTTTCCAGAAACCTGATATTTTGGACCAAATCCTTCTCTGAACAGGTTGTATGCTGCCCCTTTGAAAATCAAGCTATCAGAAGATGCCCTTCAGCAGAAGTGTTAAGAGGACTTGGTGAGCTTAACATGTTTCGCCTGCTTAATTTAATTTGGAAAAATTCAACCAGAAAATGAAGTTATTAACAGGTTGGTACATTCAGAGATAAGATGATGTCATAGGAAAGCAGTCAAGTGGGTTGCTTGTCAAAATATAAAATATGTATCTGTCAGCATCAAATGATAGATAAGCTGTGGCTGGGTGTAGGATGCAGTGAAAATAGTGTGCTAAAAATTGAAGCTGAATCCCACCAGTCTGGAGCACAAGTGTTTAGTAACTATTGTGGTGATCAGAACTGCAACACTTGTGGGGACTTGAACTGCACTGCTGCAGCACTGCCCACCAAATTTCTTGGTACTGGTGGCCAGAAGCACCTACATCAAACCAGACCTTGAATAAATGGGAGAGACCTTGAAACTGTGGCTGTTTTCCACAGATGACTTTGAAACTGGGACTTTTGAAACTGGGACTTTGAAACCACTAGCTGGGGTGTGCCAAAATCACAGAATCATGGAATGTCTTTGGTTGGACCTTCAAGAGCATCCAAGTCCAACCTTTGACAATCACTGTAAGCTCACCACTAAACCATGTCCCTAAGGACCAGGTCCTCATGTTAAATACCTCCAGGGATGGTGACTCTGCCCTCAGATGAGGATGAATAAATCCTTCCCTGAGTAACTTGGGAAGGTCCCCATTTTAAAATTGGAAAACAGAGTCTGTCGAGCCAACATGATGAGCTTTGCTGTGTGAGAGAGGTTCAGATGAAAGGGAGAAGTCTGGGGTGTATTTTCCAGGAACACATACAGCTCCCATCACTCACAGCCCCCTTCCTGCCTTCTGGCTTACCATACAGAATAGCTGGCACCAGGAGTTTCAAGTTCATAAACTTGGGAATTTTAAATGGCAGTTTTGGAGTCTTGGACGAGGAAAACACAACAGGCTCCTAACAAGGAATGCAGTCAACCTCCCAAAAACCGTGGTGGCAAAATGAAAGAAATGCCATGATGATAAATGCCAGTGTTGGGTTCTCATGGAATTTGGGAAAATGATCCCACCTGTGTGGAACTGTGAGTTGTAAAGCTCAGCTTTTAGGCTAAACTCTTGGGGACAGCCCATGAAATGTCTCTGTTTGCTCAGGATCTTCCATGCTGCAGAGTTTCTTCATGGCTGAGAACTCTCAGGGCAAACAGAATGCAAATATAATAAAAGTCCTAAATAAAATGCTGCTCTTATATTTGAATGCCAGAAGGGGTACTCTGACCTCTTGATCTATGGGCCAGATGGCTGTGTTCAGTAATACTACTGTGATATTTCTGATTTATGCTTCAGCTTAAAAGTTCTTAAAGCCTCAGCTTGAGAAGTATTCCTCCTCAGGAAAGAATAAGTTTTAATGTCTTGTTCTGATGTTAATTTTTTTTTTTTTTTTCAGCATTTAAAATAATTCTCATTTAAATTTCTGTAACCTTAACTCCTAACCTTTGGCTTTTGGTTCTTTACACTTGAATGAACTCAGCTCACATCAAACCCCGTCTCTCTTATAAGTGAAACTGGTGGTGGTCAAACCTGTAAGGTGGGTTCCTAAAAAATTTAGTGTTTTTCATATGAGTCAATTCCAGCCTTTTTTCCATGCTTTTTAGCGTAGGGATGCCAGAACTGAATGTTTATTTTTTTATTTGTTTGGATTTTTTTTTTTTTTTATGATTTCCCCAGTGGTGTGCACAGAGGAGACACAAACTTTCTGCTTCTCTGTGTTATCCTCCTTTTTATTCTTTCACTCTTTGGGACTCCGTGCTGTTGGGATTATATTATTATTACTCTGTAGCTTGCTCATTTTTAATTCAGCAATAATTGTAATGGGGATATAGGATTATCTCTGCTGCCAGATGTAGGTTTATGACATCATAGCTACGTATCAGCTTTTCAAGACAAACGTGTCATCCTTTTTTTGGTTAAAATCTGAAAATAAATCTCAAGTCTCCCAGCATGTGGAACTCGGTTTTAGCCTTGTGTAGTGACAATGTCCTTGTAATTGAAAGAAACAAAAAAAAAAAAAAAAAAAAGAAAAAGGAAATTTGGGAGACTATTGGTCCACATGTGGTAGACTTTTTTGTCTTAAATTGAAAATAAAAAAAAATTCCAGTGACACATTTGGGCTGAAAAACTGTTTGCTGCACATGGTTTATATATGTGGGTTTATTACACAGATCGTGTGTCTTCATTAGATAATTTATATTGTGCTGTCAAAAGAAGACATTCTTCAACTGGATACACAATAAAAATTTCAAGAAAACTTGTTAATCTTGGATTCATGCACTCATCTCTGTAAATACAGAATAACAACTGCAAACATCTCTACCTGCTGGTACAGTTACTTACTAGATTACTTAGATTATATGTTTATATATATACCTATTTCTATATCTGCACAGTATAGGTGGGGCTGAATTGTAATTTTAGTAGGAATTTTTCTCTTTACTTTCCTTCCTGAAGCTAAATATATTAACTGCAATAAATGCAAGAGCCCATTGGGCAAATTTGAATGCAGAACTGCAAATCTCATGATAAATAAAAGCAGCCCCAGTAAGCAGAGTTCAGGCTGTCATTTTGTTACCTCCAGCCAGTTTCATCCACTTTGAGCAGGGATGTTTCAGAGGGGTTGTGCCAACTTAAACTTGAGATTTCCTGGTTATTTATTTTTTTTTTCTTTCCTCCTCGGTACCTCCTCAATGAGTGTTTTGTATCCTTGTACTAATCTGACACTGTTCACCCAGAAGCAGAATGGAGTTATCACTGGTTATGGTAATTGAGATTTCTCAGTTTTTCTTCCTTTCTGTCATTAAGCTGGATCTGAGCTTCCCATACCCTTGCAATTACTTTGAAATTCCAAGTCTCCTTGCAACTACTTTGAGAAATCTGAAAGCTAAATGATTCCCAAGTTTAAAATATGACATTCCCCAGTTGAAAGGCAAAAGCAATATTGTTATATTTGTATTCTGATGAAATTCATTATGTGCAATATAATTTGTGTCTCCATAACAATCTACACTTCTTCAATTAGGGATTAAGCCAGATACTGTATTTCCTCCACATCTTTGGTAGTAACTTTTCTTTTTGTCATTGAGAATACAGAAGGAATTTGAAGTGTGTGTCAGTGGCAGTAAAATAGAAGTTTACGGAGTTTTTCCTCTGTTTATTGTAAATCAACTACAGAACAGCAACCCGTGGCATCAGTCCAGGAAAAGTTAGGAAGTAGAAAGATGAGCAGAAAATCATGTTCATAAATCTCAGCAAACATCTTCTGTAGTGAGGACCTGGCTTCAGCTCTCTTTGAAGTCAAGGGGAAAACTCCCACCAGCTTCCAGGGGGAGTTGACTCAGACCTTGATTGGTCCCATTTGTGTCCAGTTTGGGGCAGGATATGGGATTGCTTGGAGAACCCTGGATGCAGTGGGAACTGAAAGTGAAAAAGTGAAGTTATTTGTCACACCTCATCAGACCAATTTCCCTATGTGTGGGAACCCAACTGCAATGGAAATGATGCCATTCTGTTGGCCAAGTGGATGTGTTAGGAGTCCTAGCTGCTGTCCACATCTCCCTTCCTCTGAACAATATTTGAAGTGTAACCTAGGAGAAATGTGTTGTAATTTGCTCTCCTCCTTTCTGTATTTATAAGCCTAAAATATCGTAACTTTTTACTGTGGGTGGACAAGCAACATCCACTCATATCAAAGAAGATACAAGTACAGATAAATATAACTTTATACATTCATTTTTATGTAACTTATGCAAATGTATGCTCAAGTTAGTCACAGTCCCCAGGCTGGCTGCAGGTAGGTGATGTGGCCATTGTTGTGGCTTCCTTGGGGACAGTGGTGTTGCTGGGTGATGCTGCTGCCTTTCAGCAGAGCTTTCCATGTGCAGGTTTGCTCTGTGCCCACCAGAGTGAGGTTGGCTGGAGGGAGATGGCAGGATGGGTGGGAAAGAGGGAACACAGTCCTGGAAGGTGCTCATCTCCTGCCAAGGTAGGGCTTACGTATCTTGTGTGTGGAAACTCCTCATGGTTTGGTTGTTTTTTTTTCTCTTGAGGACATTAGCAACAAGGATTAAAGTCTGAACATGAGGAAAAAAAACTGGCATGGTCTTGTGGGAGGTGTCCCTAGTGGGCATTGGAACTAAATGGTCTTTAAGGCCACTTCCCACCCAAACCATTCTATGATTCTGTGTGCATGGATTGTGATCCTCACTGGCATCTCCTTGCCCAGTGTCCCAGCCTTCCTCCTCTGACAGCAGGATGGTTGGTCTTTAAAAATGCCAGAAATTTAAAACTCAACTGGTTACTCAAGGAACCATTTGTTTTCCTTACCCTTTGCAGTTAAGTACTATCTGACCATCTTTAAAACCAAATCAAAGCATATAGACACAGCAAAGTCTTGTTCTTATTTTATGGGAACTTATCTGTTGTTCTCCAAAGACTGCACAAAACAAAAAGGCAAATTTTGGTGTGCCAGGTCCAGTTGCCCAAATGAATATTCTTAATATTTATCCATATTTTAAACATCCATTAATAACTTGGCCCCTCCTGCTTAGATTATAGGGTTTAGCGTTTGAATTTAAATAATTCTAATTAATGGTGCTTCCTTTACTGTATTACTTTGTAGTTGTGCCCAGTCTTTCATCATGAGATCTCAAAGCACTCTATTGAACACCACCAAATCTTTGTAAAGGATAGGAATTTTAGCACTATTGAGTTTATGTATCCATTAAGTGTAGTAATGAGAATGAACAGGTTTTTTTCCAACGTTCATTTCAGAGCTTTGCATTGATTCTCTGCAATATTTAAACACTGGGAAAATTAAGCTCCAGAAAACTTGACTCCTACTTCTACCCACTAAATTATGGATTGCTTTACTCCCCATTCTGAATTTCAAGTAATCTTTGAAAAATTTGTATTCAGGAGTCTTAAATGCGAACAGTGATAATTATATCAATATTATTAATATGCGCTATTAAAAGACATAAATCTACATTTTCAAAGCTTTGATGTGCTTACAAAACTGAACTTTTAAATGAAAGTATGTTTTAAAATCATGGCTGTATTACAGAAATATATTAAGATTAGCCTGTGCTTGGAGCAGTGACTGCTTCTGCAACAGTGCCTTGGGAGCATTGGAGGTATCTGCTAGGACAGAGCTGTTCAGCATCCTACAGGTGGATTGTCAAACCATGTTTGTTGCTAATATTGTTGTGGGTTTTAAAAAAAATCTTTATTTCTTGTACTTATACATGGTTCTTCTGGCCATGAGGATTACTACCTGGAGAAGCTGTGTGCTAAATTCACACCAGATCTCTGTGGTGGGCTCTTAGCTCTCTGATAAACCCTCCTTTTGGATCCAGACACACCTTTTACTGTAGATCTCATCATACTTTAAGTAAAGTTACATAGGTCTTTCCCTCCTTTCCATCCACTGTAGAGTAAGCTGAGACCTGGTTATTCCTTACATGGATTTCCTACTTCTAAAGGATTTTACTTAGGCCTTGTTAGATAGTTCAGTCTGGAACACCACTACTCTTTCTTTTCCATTTGGACATTTGAAGACCCTTAGCGAGTTTCAAATTAATAAAGTTGTGACCTTGAGTTGACATTCCCAGCTCATTTTTTGGAAGGCTGTGCTTATATTTTGGGGTTGCTGGCTAGGAAACTCATGACTAACTAAACAGACTCCAATTCTGAATCATAGAAGATCCCAGGTTGGAAGGGACCCACCAGGATGCTTCCCTCCTTTGGTTCTGCTGGTGAGAATTGAGAATTTTATTCCAAATGTGCACATTTAAGAGTTCTTCTCTGACCCCCAGGTTGCTGGAGGGAAAAAATCTGAAGCCAGAAATGGTCTGAAGAGCAGTAACCCATCTCTTTGGCACCAGTCACCAACAGCAGCAGAAACACCAGAGGATCACATCTCATGGATGCATGGGCACAGGCTTGAGCCTCAGCAGAGTTCCCAGGGAAAAGGTACCTGGTTTTTATTGCCTTCATTTGAATTTCTGGAATTTACATGCAATGGAATTTTTTTAATGCTAGCACAATTCTGTGTGAAATATATTCATTTTAGCCTATGGATTATTTTTTTTAATGTATTGGACAATTGTGGTGATTTTTTTTTTTATTTTTTACTTTATAGCTATTTTTACCAATGTTTTTTGAACAATGCATCTAAGAATCAACAGGGAGAGGACTTAGATAGGGGGATAGGAAAAGTGAGGGGAAAAAAAAGGGATGTTAATAGGTGACCAGAGAGGTTTCAGACTTTCCACTATGACTTCAGACCCCTGAATCACCTGATTCAGCAGAAGGTCCAGGCAGGGCAGCAGTGTACAGAACTGTGTCCCATTGTCTTATGTGGTTGGGAGATGTTTGATCTTAAGAAGACAAGAACTTACCCACAACCACCTTTATTCCACTTGCTTTTGCACCTGCTGAAACACCTGGTGATGGAGACAGGACAGTAGATGTGTTGGGGAACTAGCCTGGCTTGGGATGAAAGTTTTGCTGCTTCTCTGATGCACAGCACTGAGGGATCTGGAAGACTTGGATGCTCTGAGCTTTTAGGAAGCTGAAATGCTCAGAGTAAGGCCTGTCATTGAGCAAAAAGGATTTCCTGCTTAGAACTTTGAGAGGCATATTTTGATTTTGCTTGAGTGCTTATAACTAGTGATTAAAAATAAAGCCTTTTAAAAACTTTTACCTTAGACCCATCAGTGTGAAAAAAAAACTACCTTTTTTCCTCAGTGATACACTTCTGTAGAATACAGTCATGGGGGAAAAGTCTTGCCTGGTAATTATTTACTTGGTCAGACTGGGTGGTTTTCCTTCAAAGGAGGTACTTCATTTCAGCAGTGGCATCTCCTCTCAAATAGTTATTCAGAGAAAAGCTGCAGAAGATAGCAGCTTCACAGAGGAGGAAAAAAAAAGGAACAAAAACCCAAATGAAAAAAAAACCAACCAACCACACACAGTTTGGAAAAGGCTTAGAATAAATTATTGCATGTCATTCTGTGGGAAAAAAAAAAAAACAAAACCCAAAACCAAACACCAATACTCTTCCCCTATGAAGGCTGCGTTGCTCTCAACGTGAATGCCAGATCCACTTTGCACTTCTGTCACCCTTGTCACTCAGGAGACGATGCTCTCCTCCTGTAAGTGCCACCCCCAGTGGCATGTCTTCATTTCTAGGACTTGCATCCTTCTGCTGAAGTCAGACACCCAGGAGGCAGGGGATGAATTGACAGTATAGGCAGATGCTTTCAGCAAAGAGCCCAGGATGTTAAAAGAGATTTAAGTGTGGTTATTGTTTTGCCAGGCAAAACCATGTAACTTGTCATCAAGGTGTTCAGGAGTATTTCAGCCTCGTTGTACAAGCTGAATACAAGAGATGTAATCAAGAGTTACATCAGTTGGTGAGACAAGACCTTGAGGAATACAGCAAAGGGAAATGTGCATAATTAGAACAGCTCGGTTACAAGGGAAAGGGGCTTTGATAGTGTTGGAAATGCAGCTGGAACAGGCAGACTCCATTGCCCTGTCATCAGGCATTAGGCTGCTGATGTCAATGGGCTGGGGAGACCTCAGGATGCAGGGAAGGAGCATGGGGTTCCCTCTTCCAACCTTCCCAACCTTCAGGAAACCATGTAAGGTGACAAGCTATTAAGCCACAAGGTCTCCTTTCTGTCTGATGGACAAATGGCAAACCAGAGATTAAATAAAAGGGTGACTAACTAAAAAAAGAAATGGAAAAATGCAGTTTGTTTTGGTAGTTAGTTAAAGAACGATGGGAAATAAGAGTGTGACCAATTTTTCCTCCCTCCTCAAAATTCCCAGGGAGGGACTGACATGAAAAGGGGCCAGATGTGATAGCTGTGGTGACAGGGAACCCATTGTAGGTCATCAAATGGATTAAGGTCAATGAGCTTCCCATGGTGCTTTCCACACTAATGTATTTGCCAAAATCCTTCCTAGAAATTTCACTTAGGGGAAAAAAAAAAAAAAAAAAAACCTCTAGTGACACCCGTTCTGAGTATGCAGCATCCAGGCTGCTTTATTTATACTTTTCACAAAATATTTATCACTGCCATAGTGATAACTACCCTAAAAAAAGAGACGACGTTTCAAAGCAATTTGACCTTCTCTAGACCCTATCTCGAGACATCTCTATTCTTACACGTATATTATTGGCAAATGTTTTGAATTTTTGAGTTTGTAGAGGAAAATGTTCAACATCTCAGGGATTCTCGAGCCATGGGAGACTGCTTTCCACCCAGCACCCAGCAGGTTACCAGACAATACTTTGGTTTTAGGTGTCAAGTGTGTTGCAACTATAACATGCAGTGGCTTAATAATATTGTTTCTATATTGCCTTTTCATTATTTTATTTAATATAATCTAAAGCTTGCAATTGGGGCAGTATGTAAGTGGGTGACTTCCAAGAAACACCATTCAGTGAGGCTTGGAGAACCAGGGTGCAGCTGTAGGATGCTCCTTCAGGATGTTAGCCCCAGCTGGCATTCATTTTTGGGGTGAGACTGTGGTTGGAGCCCTAAATCCCACAGCAAGCAGTGGAGCAATGCTTTGCAGGTGGGCAGTTTTGAAAAGAAGTGGTTTAATGATAATCTCCAAGTCAGGGTTAGACATCTTTTTCAACTGGGGCTGCTGGCTGAGCACCACTGGGTGCTGTGGAACGTGAGCAGCGCTATGAATATCAGGAATGCTAATAATGGGGTCCCATTTCTAACTTGGGAACAAGAGTTTCAGTGCGTGCACATAACTTCCAGGGGCAAGCATTCCTCTTGTCTTGCTGGATGCAGGGTGTGGTTCTGCACGAATAACCCTGGGCCTTTAAAAAGAGCCCTGGAAGGGAGTCAAGGAATTGTTCCTTTGCCAATAACCGTGGTGTGGGGAGGCGCCGGGCTCAGGTTTTCATCCTACAAATGATTGCAATCCTGTAAATATAGAATGTAATTTGAGATCTAGGTCTTTGTTGGTTTGGGGGGGGGGGATTTGTTTGTTGTTTGGGTTTATTAAATTTTTTTTTTTTAATTTATCAGATTTTTCGCTGGAAATGTTTGACAGTTGATAGTGTTGCTTGTTAATAAGGCATTAATTGTCTTCAGGGTGTTTAATATGGAATGTCAAAGCCAGTAGCATAGGTCAGAGGAAAAGCAAAGTATCAAAAGATCTTATCTATAAACATTTGCACATTTGATTTTTTAAATGTATTTAATTATTTTGTGGGGATTTTTTTGTTTATTTGTTTGTTTTTTCACTAGATTCCTGGCTCTCACTATCTTAGGACACCTAAGAGGGTCACAGTTGTCCCAAGCATGTCTTAAGTGGCTTCTTCAGACTTGTCCTGGGCTGGTACTGAGCCAATCTCACAGCTTTCTTGCCAGAAATATGCACAGCGGAAGAGGGAGAGGAGAGGGAGGAGGAATGTTTGGTATTCTTCTTCCTCTTTCTGGCCCAATTGTCCTGCTGGTCCTGTTTCAGCTGGTACAAGACCAGCCCTGTGGCTATGCTACACCATGTGGAGCTCCTTTTTCTGCCCCTTTTAGGGCACAGGGGGGGTTTGCAGCTCTTTTTCCTCTCGACCATGCTGAGCACCAACTTGACGTGTTTGGCAGCCCAGCCTTATGTTTTAAAACTCCATGCAAATATGGTAATAATAAGGAAATTGACATTTGCTTTTGCTTCCGTGTAGTATGTCTTTAATCTGATGACTACCCTTAACATTTAAAAGAACTCTGACAGTTATGTAATCCCTTCAACATTTAAGTACAACAGGAATTTATTATTAAGTGCAGTGGCTGGAAACGGAGCACTTCTTTCATTCCCACTATAAACAGTTCTGTTGGATTAGTAATCCTGCTTGTCAGAGTTGCTCACTGCTTGATATTAATCAGTAGGTTTATGAAAGGTGTAACAGAAGGCAGAAATGAAAAAGGGGAGAAGTTGTAAACCTTGGGGCCATAAAATGGGGATGGATCTAATAGCGAGGTTCACAACATTTCTTGCAGTGACCATTTGATGTAGCAGAAAGGAAGCACAGCAGTATGGTAATGGTACCCTTACCTATCTTTTGTTAAACATGTGTTTACTTTCTTACTTTATAAATGCAATGGCAGGTAGTGATGAAAGCCAAGGCTCTGAGGAACGTTTTTAGCTTGTTTTGTGAAGAGAATATTTTTCAGACTGTTGTATAGACAAGCATGATACAACTGAGCAAAACACTCAGTGATCTAATATTACATGACAAAATGAAAAGCATCTCCTTTTGGTGCTTATCCACTATCAAAATCATGTGCAGATCACTTCACCTGAATATTTCTACCTCATTTGTGGGTTTGTTATCTTTGAGCTACATAATTAATTCTTGTATCTTGCAAACTGTTGCAGTGCAGGCTCCTTTTTTTTTTTTTTTTTTAACACTTCTGAGTTCCTAGTACATGTTCCTGCAGCACGGAGAGATGAGCCAGGTCCTTTGGTTGCAGATGTCACCTTGTGAGATCTTTGGATGATCAAAGTGAAAATGACACCGTTGTAACGCAAGATGTCTTGAAACAGTGCATAATAAATTACCATGATTGGTTAATGAACATACATGATTAATGAAACAAAATACAGCCATATAATAAAGGTTTTCCTTGTAAGTGTCAGTCATCTTTCTTGTTCAAGTGCTCCCAGATAAATCCCTTATACACCTAACTTAATAGGTGACATGTATATAGCAATATACAGTAGTGAAATCAAATTGCAGTGTATGACCTCTCCATTAAAAGTAAAATTAAACTTTAAGACTATATTTGACATACTTCTTTACCTAGATCTGTTTCAAGTTAATTTTTCCCCCTTTTCTTTTTTTAAATCCTCCTTGTTTATAGCTTTGTTTTGGGTAAAAAATAAAAATCTTCCTTGAATACTATTAGTCTCTGTTAAACAATGTATATCTCTCACTGATCACTTTTAAAGCAACGTGGCATGAGTTTTTTTAAATTCCCATCTCTAAATTTAGCATTTTTCTCGTGGCAGGATCAAAAGTGTCAAAAATCCACATCGCTGCCTCATTATCAATCCCTGGGATATTTTTGGAGGAGCCATTTGATTTGCATCGTGGGACCTCCTACCTAGCATCACAGAAGGCTGCACATCAACAAAAATTAACTTTTGTCACTCAAACCCAATGGGGCTGAGACACTCTTGCCAGAAGAGCTAACGTGCCTGCGAGGAGGACGGCTGATCCCGGAAGCAATCCTTCTTTGGAGAAGCAGAATAAATGAATTAATTCATTTCTGGGTGATGTCCCAGAGCTTTTCTTCTGTCTCAAATGAAACCCAAGAGGGAGGCAATAGATCACCCCCTGCCAGGGAAAGGAGAAGGCTGTCATCCAACTGGAGGTGCAGAGTGATGGTGATGGGGGAGACCTGACCGTCGCTTGCTCCATCCCAGCGCGCAAAGCCCTGCTCAATGCTCATCTGTGCCTCACCTGCAGAAGCCTTGAAGCTGTGATTTAGTGTGCAGCCTCTCTTTGCTCCCCTTCCCTGTTGCTCCAGAGGAAGTGGCTGCAGCTCTTTGCTCAGCTCTCATCTCCTGCCAGCTCCACAGAGCAGAAACTCATGACGGGATCACCACCCTCGTTGCCTCTTCCCTCCCTCGCTGAGCAGGAGCTGCTCTCCTTCCAACATCTGGAGGTCTGGTCTACAGCACCCGGGGGGGGGGCCTGGGGTTCACATGCTCCCCTTCACCCCTGGAGCTCTTCCCCTTGAAGTCCAATGTGGCTGGTTGTCCTCACTGCAAGGCAATAAAAAGACAACAAGAAGCCCCAGCCTT
Organism: Calypte anna; assembly: GCF_003957555.1. NCBI lineage: Eukaryota > Metazoa > Chordata > Aves > Apodiformes > Trochilidae > Calypte > Calypte anna. Next base: position 3,382,056 of record NC_044253.1, on the reverse strand, counting down.
CTTATGATGTCTGTTATTTTTAGCTTGAGGTTGCCGTTGCCCCAGCCAGGGGAGGTGGTTGCACCCTGCCTGGCTGTGTCCTGCCTTGCAGCAAATCCTCACAAGAGGTAAACTTGGTTTTTCATGAGCCTTTTGGTAAATGAGACAATTCTGGGATGTTTTACACTTTGGGTAGCTTGGAGATAGGTAGCGGGGATTTGGTTTTGTGCATGCGCATCTGAGTTTTCTTCAATTTCAGCTCATCACTTCTTTTCCCCTCTCCCAGATTTTGTTCAGGTGCTTCACACTGTGCTGTGTGAAGGAAGAGAGAAGGAAGGTATGATATCACCATACATGATATCAGCTGCTGAAGGTATCTGCGTGGTGAATTCAGTCCCTTCCTCCTCCTGTGACTCCATCAGGAGCCCATTGGTATGCCCCTCATCCTTATTTCCAGAAAGGTTTTGGTTTTCTCTGAATTCTTGATGAAGAACGGAAGGATTTTGGGGCATTTCTGGGGTTGATTTTTTTTGTTGGTGTTTCTTTGGAACTTAAGCTGTTCCATAGCTCCCTTTGCCACAGGAGTCACCTTTTTTACATCTTTCCTCTCTGGTGAATACAACACAACAAAGCCCTCCAAGAAGAGAAGAAACCCCTGAGCTTTTTATCCCCTCAGGAAAAGGTAGCAATTTATGGAGAGATGGTGAAAAGGCAGGATTAGGGGATTTTCTAAAATGTAAACCTTTTTCCTTTCTGGGTTTCCTAGGCCTTTCCCAAGTTGTCAGCCTGAAGGAATATATGCTACTGTGTTGCAGGTGGATGTAAAGCTTAAATTCAAGTTAGGATAAAGTCAGTACATTATGCAGTCTAGTGTGCTTCAGGATAGATGCCCTCAAATCTCAGTCCTAGTCACTTAAAAGTCTGTCTCAGTATCGTCTGTGATACAAATATTTAGACTTTGATCTACTTAGCCAGCTAGTTCTTGAAAATTTTCCTAAGTATTTCCTCATTTCCTGAGCCTGGGAAAGGATTTTTCGAAGCCTAAGTCAGCTTGTTTTATCTCTGAGGGAATCATGTTATTTTATTCTACCTGGAGTATGTGCATTTCAGTGTGAGAGTATCCCAAATGCTGAGGTTTTTTGCAAACTTTTCTGAAAAAGGAAAATCCAAACAGCACAAAAGAGCTTCTATTAAACCCTTAAGCAAATGAAATGCATAGAGGTGCACTGACTTTTTTCCAGTATTCCTCACATTCTAATTAACAACTAAGACTGGCCAAATTCAAATGAAACATTTTTATATTTTATTGAATTAATGTTATGGGACGTGGAAGGGAATAATCTTAAAAATATCAGCAGAACACTAACTGGTAATAAAGTTAATTGCCTTCTCTTTGTTCCCATACTACTCTGGATACTTGGGTAAGTCAGTTGGAGAGAATAAATAAACATGTATGAATTGCACTCTGCTGGCTGAGAAGTACATTCATGAGGATGAATTATTTCAATGTGAGATCTGGGCCAAAGTGTGAAGAATGACAACAGTTGGTAAACCAGCTATCATCTTTTCAGTGTTTAAAACAAGCTTTGATTAGACGTTAAAAATTTTGCTATTTGTTTTTCAACCTTTTTTGAATTTTAAGGTTGGTCAATAAATTGACTGCAAGAAGAAAGTGTCCCTGCCCATGGCAGTGGCATTGGAACTGGGTGATCTTAAAGGTCCCTTTCAACCAAAGTATTCTAAGACAGGTGGAGTACTCCAGTGATTTATTAAAAGCTTAGGTAAAAAATTCAGTAAAAGAAATGTTTAGTAAACCAATTCTGACTTCTTAATCCTGGTGGAACCAGACTTTTTTGTATTGTTTTTTTTTTTTTTAGTAAGTTTCATGGAAAAAAAAACCCCTGTTTTTTTTATATTAGAATTACAGAATTGTTTTGGTTGGAAAAGAACATTTGGATCATCAAGTCTAACCATTAGCTTAACACTGACAAATCCACCGTTAAACTAAATCCCTAAAAACCTTCTAATGTACCCTGGTTTTTTTCCTAAAATAGACATTTTCACAGTTTACATATTTTAAATATAAATGTCACTTCAGGTCGGACAAGACCAGTCATTTGAAATGGAGCAGGTAGAGCTGTGCCAGAGGTGATGCTGAATGCTGGGAACTGGACCACTCACAACCATGAGGAGACTGAGCAGGTACCATCTGGGTTTGTTTTATGGGGTTTCTTTATTTTCTTTCATTTCTGGTGTTTTTGTCACCAGTGAAAACCAGAGTTTGGGTCATCTCTCTGTTGACTGCTGGCCTCTGACCTGCCATGGCCTCTGACCTGCAATGGAGGTCATTGGGGCTACTCATGGGATGAGCTCTACTCTTCCCTCAACTTCGAGCCAAGCTTCAAAGCTGAATTAGTGGCATCATTTTGAAATGGATTTTACAGCTTAAAGTAAATAAACCATTAAAAAAAGCTGGTCCAGAAGGTACTATTAATTAATATGAGAGCAAGCAACCAAAGCAGCCATAGAAACAGAAATTAAGTCCACTTCTTTGAACCAAACAGTCCTTTCCATTCACTGTTCACCCCTTGTACAAGATGAGTCATTTTTAATGTGTGTATACTATATATTTTTTTTTCTTTAAATTATTAATTTGTGACTGACTGTACACAGCCTCTCAGTCCAAAAGACAATTCTAGTAACACCTGATTTCTGTTTCTTCAAGGCTGAAACTCTTGGTAGGTATCAATCCAGGACATACTCACTCAAAGGTTAGAAAGTACGTGGGACTGTTGTCTAGTGCAGACTTTATTTTAGGAGCAAACATAAACACGAAGAAACTATAATCCTGGTGTAATGTAGGAATCTAATTAAGACTAATGAGGCAACATTAAATTTAATGTATGATGCCTTTTATATGCCTTACCATTAGAGCTGCAGCAAGCTGTTCATCAGAGCATCAAACTTTGGTGAAGAAGCCCCTCCAGGCACTGTTAAACAATCTGGGCTCAGGCCTTCTCCCACCCATTAGGTTGTGTTGGGCTTGCAAAAATCTAGATAAAAATGGAAATTTAGAGGGGGGAGAGAGGAAAGGGGGGAGGAGGACACAAGTTCTGACCATCTTTGAGGGGCTCAGTGAGCTGATAAAAAGGGAGGGGAATGGCTGCCTGAGTGTGATGCCCTCGAGGAGGGACAAGGCTGGGGCAGAAGGGAGGGGGCTGAAGGTTGGTGTGGAAACTGCTGTTTCAGAGGCAACAGGAATGAGAAAAAGCTGGGTGTTAAGTGACAGCATATTGAGAACAGTGCTCATGGTGTGCTGGGGTTGGGCTTTTTACACGGATGTGTAGTGAGAGGACAAGGGGCAGTAGTTTCAAACTTGAAGAGGGGAGATTTAGGAAGATATTTTTCCTTTGAGGGTGGTGAGACCCTGCCACAGGTTGCCCAAGGAAGTTGTGGCTGTCCCATCCCTGGAAGTGTTCAAGGGCAGATTGGATGGGGCCTTGAGCAACCTGGTCTAGTGGAAGGTGTCCCTGGCCATGCAGGGTGTTGGCACTAGATGATCTTTAAGGTGCCTTCCCATCCAACCCATTCTGTGATTCTATTCTATGATCATGGCTTAACATCCTAATGTTACTGTTTGTTGTGGATTTTTTAAAATGTTTTCTTTTATCTTTGTTTTGCTTTTGTGTTTTTTCCTAAATTGGTGAAGTACAGTGAGTTCCTTACTTGTATTTAACCACGCAGAAAAATAGGATTAAAGCTCCAGATTTAGATTTCATTCTCCAAATTCCTTCCCCTCGGTATAAAAGACTCCTTCCATAGTACAAACAAAACTTCTAACACTGATTTATCAAACAGCCTTTCAGATGCTCTGGTGAAGAAACTGATGCTCGTGGTGGCTTTGCAGAGTAGTTCTTGAAGGTGTGGGATTTGGATGGTGCTGAGATAAGCTGAGTGCCAGCATTTGCCTCAGTGGGCAGGGAAGTGTCCATGGAGTTAAAGATGGGTCTGAATGACTCCTGTGTGATGAGGGATGGAGAGGTTTTGGAGGGACATTTATTGAGTTGACTTCATGGGTTTACAGTATCAACTGAGTCTACGGTGCTTGGAGTGCATGGGTCAGAAGTGCAGATCTGAGCTGTAGCTTGGATGAATTCGTGGGCTCTGGTGCCAATTGGTGATTGCCAGCTGCTGTCAGATGGGACCAAGCATGAGAAGATGATGAGGTAAGGAAGAGTTAGAGGGTGTGGGGAGAGGGGGACGGGGAGGGCTTGGTGTCAAAGTGCACTTCAACCCTGCTGCTTCGAAAGCTGAGTTTTAGCCTACTACATCCTGAAAATTCATTCCAGTTTATATTATTGCATGTGTTAGTGATGGCTTGAGTGTTTGAGACTTTGAAGTATTTCATCTACACATGAAATTGGAATTTTTTTTATTTTTCTTTCTTCTTCTTTTTTTTTTTTCCTGTGGTATATAGCCATGGAAACCTGTAGTCTGTGCTGGAAAAAAATAAATGACTGGAAGTGTTCCTTAGTGACTAACTCACTACAAGACATTACTGTAAGTGCAAACACAAAGTTATACTTTTAACAACAAACAAATGCCATGCCCTGGTTTTGAATTAGAGACTCAGCAGCCAAGCTGGTCCAAGGCAGAAGCCACTGTTCTTCTGATGCATCTTCTGCTCTTGGGACACCTGGCAATGATGCTTTGGGAAAAGTGGAGGTACCTATTGCACAGGTTTGGTTTTGGAGAACGAGTTATTCCTCTCAGGACCATCAGGGGGTCCCATGAAAGCTCAGCTGGGGGCAGAAGGGGAAAGCAATACTTCTGGAGAGGTTTCATTCAGGGGGGTGAGGAGGAGCAATGCAAGTGTTTGGGTGTTGACCTGACTGAGCTGCTGTTGAAGTGTGTGTGTTTGTTTGCAGGGGGAAAAAGCTTCAACAGAAGCAGATTTAGGCCAGTGCTGTGAGGTTTTTACAGTTCCCTGGTGTGTGTGTAATGTGGTGGGACCACCCCATCACACCTGACCCACATTGCCCGAGAGACAGAGAGGAAAAGCACACGGGAGGGGGTGATTTTCTTACCATAACCTGCTCTGCTCTTTCCCTTCCCTCAGGGCACACTTGTGTGTGGCTACACGAGCAAACCTGAGTGCCTGCTTATGCTTCTGGCTTTTCCTCCCCATTCAGTGCTGAGTAGAAGGTAGGTGGAGGTTGCATTTTAAACCAGGAGCTGTTGAGGTTTATGGAAGCAGACAACTCCTGTGACCCTTCCCTTCTTCATTGCCTTTTAGCTCCATGCTCATCTCTTCATAGAAAAATCTACAGGCAAACTGTGGAAAGTGCAGATTCATGGCTGAGTTAATTTATTTTCATTTTCCTTTCCTTTTTCTAACCTTTTTCTCCAATTCTACAACTGAAGAAGGGTTTCATTAATGCCCACTCCTGCCATTTCTCATGCCAGAGCTAGGTGCATGTGTGCTTTTCATAGCACGTGCCTGGGGCATGTTTTTTAGGGTTTTGTCTTTTCCTTGAAGCCATGCTCAAAAGTTCTGCTCGGCTTTTACCACTTGGATGCTTCCTTCTGGAGCTCCTGTGCTTGGGTCCTGTGGACCCTGGTGCCAGGATGTCCTGCAAGCTCAGACTTGGAGGGGAGTAGTTTGCACATCATCTGGTTTTGCAGACAAGGGACTGGTTTGCACATCCATCTCTTGGGGTTTGTAACCCACAGCTGTAAGCACATGTTGCAAATAGAGGTCTGAAATCCCATCATTTGGTATTTAACCTAACTCTAGGGAAAGTGCAACAGATAAACCTACCTGTATTTCCTGGTTGTGTGCGAGTGTTGTTTGGATTTGGGTCATATTCCTTGAAGGAGCTAAATGGCTTTTTTCTCTTGGTGTCCTACTTGAGTATCTTTTCCTTTAGGAATGGAATTTGGCCCTCCTTTGGAGTCACCTTCCTTCTGCTCTCCCTCTAAAACAACCCTGGTGTTACTGTAGCTTGGAATTGCTGTCTGTTATGTTAGCCCAAACAAGTATGGTGCAAGCTTTGCAATAAACCCAGAGTGTTTGGTCTGATAGAAAACCACCCAGATGGCCTCAAATAGGATTCATAAATTGTACGTGGATCTGGTGGCTGTCAGAAGCCCACGGTTGTGTTTACTGCCAGAGTGGCCAAGATGCTGTGGGAAATGCTAACTTTGTACTGGAGGGATTTTCCTGCTGGCCTGTGGGTTGTGTTCTCCATATCCACATATCCATATCCATATCTTGCATCTTTCTTCACCCCAACAAGGAGTCAAAGTGGTTTTGAGATAAGTAGCCCTCTGAACAAAGAAAATAGGTGATTCTCACCCAAAAGCATTGCAGGGCTTTAGGGTGAGTTTTTATCTGCTCCCTTTAACCTTCTTCTTCCTCAGAAAGCCTCTCTTTTAAAATTTAAATCACAATCCATGATCTGGGAGAGGCTGATACTCCCCACCTCTTCAAGAGGTAAATTACTCTTTTAGAACAGTGATCTGTGCTCATGTCCTCATTTTTCATATTTCACTTTAAAAAAAAAAAAAAAAGACAAGAAAAAAAAAAAAAAAAGACAAGAAAAAATAATCTTCCAGGGACTTTGACTTAAGCAAAGGCACTTTAGAGTCTTTTTCTAATGTCATTCTGAAGTTAAAAAACAATTTGACTTCAAGGGAGATACGGCCCAATTTTTTAAAAACTTAATAGGATTAGTCATGGGAACTATTTTTAGCAAAAGTTCAACTTTATCCATGTATTTTAATGTGGGAAAAGTGTGTCCTTTTCCCTCTGCTAATGTTTGATGTATTCCAGCCCTCCTGCGAGTGTGTTTGAGTATCTTAGGGGCTCTGGAGTGGAGGAGAACTTCCTCTCGGATTCTCTCTGTTTTCTTTCGTGAAAATGACATTCCTAAGCTGTTTCACTTTCTGACAGGAAATGGAGCCTTGCCAAAAATGATTAAAGTCCAAGAAAGCATAACAGTTCCAAAGCTGCAGCAGTTCTTTAGGAGTCCCGAGTTTGACATTGTGTCAAACAAATGTGAAATATTGTTTAATAAATTTGAATAATACAGGGAAAGGGAAAAATGGTTCTTGGCTTATAATGCTGGTGCTCTTTATTAAGTCTGTAAAGGACTGCCTAGCTCTAATAAATGGCAATATCTACATAAATATACTTGTGCATGGATAACAGCTTAATATTGTAATATATAATGAACAGTGCACAGGCACCCCCCATGTGCAGGCTTTGATTTATATATATATATATGACCATATATACATATATTGACATGGTTGTGTAGCCCTCCTCACAAGTTTGTATGTATTTAGACATGGAATTGTATAAACTGCCCTGCCTGCTTCCTATAAGAAATGCCAGGTCATGGCATGATGTTATGGCTTTATAAAAGTACTAATTAAATGCTAGATGGTTTCTCAATGGCTTTTAATTCAGTGTTTGTTTAAAGGCTGTATTGTGTAGCCTTTTTACTCATGCCAAGTACCACCTTATCATGTAATCCCAGCATTATTAGAAGGGCTGTGCTGAGGAGCACTAAAAGCAGAGGGAATTGTGTGACACCCTGGCTCTGCCACCTCTTCACATTTAACAACCCCCTTCTGCCAGTCACTGAGAGTTTGACAGTGTTCAGTATTAGGGTATGAACAGAAGAGCTCTAACAAAACCAGGCAGACTTCTAAGAAGTTTCTGTGCTGTCAGCCCCAAGTGTTTAAACAAACCTGTCAGCCTCCTGCAGCCCTAAGGTTACTTCTCAGCACCCCCCAAAAAGCTAAACCCCTCTGCATTTGTAAGTTGGTTTCCAGTTTCATTTGGATTTTAATCCTACTTCATTCACTGAAATTACATTTTAAAGTTCTGGCTCTGACTTTTCCTTTTTTCCTTTTTTCCTTTTTTCCTTTTTTCCTTTTTTCCTTTTTTCCTTTTTTCCTTTTTCCTTTTCTCCTTTTCTCCTTTTCTCCTTTCTCCTTTTCTCCTTTTCTCCTTTTCTCCTTTTCTCCTTTTTCCTTTTTCCTTTTCTCCTTTTTTCCTTTTCTCCTTTTCTCCTTTTTTTCCTTTTTTTCCTTTTTTCCTTTTTTCCTTTTTTCCTTTTTTCCTTTTTTCCTTTTTTTCCTTTTTTCCTTTTTTCCTTTTTTCCTTTTTTCCTTTTTTCCTTTTTTTTTTTTTCCTTCTTTTTTCCCTTTTTTTCTTTTTTCCTTTTTTCTTTTTTCTCTCTTCCTCCTCTCTTCCTCCTCTCTTCCTCCTCTCTTCCTCCTCTCTTCCTCCTCTCTTCCTCCTCTCTTCCTCCTCTCTTCCTCCTCTCTTTCTCCTCTCTTTCTCCTCTCTTTCTCCTCTCTTTCTCCTCTCTTTCTCCTCTCTTCCTCCTCTCTTCCTCCTTTCTTCCTCCTCTCTTCCTCCTCTCTTCCTCCTCTCTTCCTCCTCTCTTCCTCCTCTCTTCCTCCTCTCTTCCTCCTCTCTTCCTCCTCTCTTCCTCCTCTCTTCCTCCTCTCTTCCTCCTCTCTTCCTCCTCTTCCTCCTCTCTTCCTCCTCTCTTCCTCCTCTCTTCCTCCTCTCTTCCTCCTCTCTTCCTCCTCTCTTCCTCCTCTCTTCCTCCTCTCTTCCTCCTCTCTTCCTCCTCTCTTCCTCCTCTCTTCCTCCTCTCTTCCTCCTCTCTTCCTGAAGGCTGAATTACTCCATCATCAAATTCTGGGAGCTCCAAAGTTAAAAATAATCTAATGATGGCAGGCTCAATAAAATTGGGGCAATTTGCTACTTTTCTAGAAAACATGAAAAATTCCTTTGTTGGGTCTTGTAAGAAATATCTGCTTGTTTCCCCTCCATCAGATACATTGCTTCTCCACCACAAGATATCAGATATTCAAGAAGAATTAAAATGTTCATCTGACATAACCTCCGAGACAAATCATTCTTTAAGTGAGATGCATTTTGATATGAAAACTTCACTATTCTTTCATTCTTTGTCAGGGGGGACTGTAGTGCTATTTGTTGGGAGGGAGTCACCTTCCTCAGTTTTCCAGCAGCACTGGAGACCTCACAAAAAAAAAACCCACAAACTCTCTCTTGGGAAAGTTTGAACCAGGATCATTCCCCCCATCATCCCACACAGCCGGAGATTCACGGCTCCTTTTCAGAGAAGCTTAAATTGATCAGACAAGTCAGTCAATGTCATCAAGCACTATTTGTCACTTCATAAGCAGCTCGGATCTGCTGTCCTCTAAACGCAGAAGGACCGTCGGATAAATCACATCAACCAGTGGGAGTGGAGAGGATTCCTTCATCCATAATTGGTGTGGTCTTCTCCTGTCACATTTACTCATCCACCACCAGCCCCGGCATGGATTGACACTGACAAAGAAAGAGCAGCCACTGTCAGAGGCACTGGAGTCTGTCTGCTACTCCTCTTTGCCCTGCTAATAGATATCTATCATAATATTGCATTAACATCACCAAAAATCAGACTTTCCACTCAGCTCTCTGGCTCTATCCATGACATATGTAGGGGGTCTCACTCAGGTTAAGGGGAGAGCTGACTGATGCAAAAGGAAAAGCTCCTGATTAAACCTGCTCAGCAAATCCATCAGCAGGGAGGAAAATTTGCTCCTCTGTGCACTGGGGCTAATTTCACAGAAAGAAAAAAATAATGAAAAAGAAAGGAATGAGGGCATCATGATTTGTTGTCAACAACCCTTGGGGTGATTTGTAAATTGGTATTCTGTGGTGGCACAGGGGTGCTTTATGAACTTTATTCCCTGGAAGTTGATTGTATGGTTTTATAGTTAATAAAATAATTAAGGAAATGAGACACTTCCCAAAACAATCTTAAAGACCACTTAGCACACCTTTATAAAAAAAAATATCAGTCATCATTTAGCACCCAACAAATGCTCCCAAACCTTCTGGTACTGGGTTTGGCAAAAAGATTTTTTTTTTTTAAGTGAACAGATGAAATTAACAGATGATATTTGTTGAGAAGGTGTGCCAGGCCACAAACTTTTTTTTTTTTTTTTTTTTTTTCCTGGAGAAATACTGGCCAGTTGCTACCAGGAATATGTTAGATTCATCAGCTGGCTCAGCCCTGGCCAGAAATCACAGTGGAATATCCAAAGTGCTGTGGAGTCACATGTAAATCTCTCTGACAACCTGGAGGCACGGATCATTTGTTCAGTGTTTGGTTCCAACAACATGCTCGTGGAGGAAAATACCTGGTTTGCTTCTAAAAAGATTGGAGCTGAACATGTAATTGCTGAGACAGGGAGCACTGGGATCATGGGTCTCCAGGATGAAGATCTGGATCCTTCATCTTTATTTTTGGGGGAGAAAAAGCCTAAAGTCTGTTTGCTTTTGTGTAAACGAGGCATCACATTGCCTGTTGTGTGGGAAAGTAGTAGTGAGCTGTTTGCTTTTTAAAGGTGCTGGGTATAAATGTCATGTTCCTGGCTGGAGTCTTGGCTGGGCCCAAAGGCAGAGCACAATAGCAAATGATTCTTGCAGTTTGTAGTCTGGGACGTCTCTTGACCCATATGCACAGATTATGAGCAGCTTTTCCTTTCTGTGTTGGCTTCTGTGCCTCCTGGTGCAGAAGAAGTTGTCCTGAAAGCATGCCAGGAACCTAAGTAATAGGTAAGCAGCAGAAATGATTTTATCTCTGAAAGACTGAGTTCTATTAATATTCATTCAATTTGCACTGTAAATGCAGCCGGTGTTCAAAAGAAAAACTCAAAGCAGTAGATCAAAAAAGTATTTCTCACTCAGTACAGGACTTTGACTTGTTTTTAAATGAACATAATAGAAATGTTAGGCCTAAAAGTGAAATGGGAAACAAATCACTGTGCAGTGGAGAACTGAACAGCATCCCGAGGAGGCAGCTTGCATAGGAGCGCATTCATTGTCAACATCTGATCCTGAAAAGGTCAATAGTTAATTAAATAATCCATCACCTTAGGATAGAGAGCAGTCCTCACTTCTGACAATCAATGACAGAAATATTAAAAGGTCAGAAAATGAGTTACTATATATTGTGTTTTCTTCCTGTGCATTATAAAGATGTGACTTGGCTTGAACAGCATGGGCATGAAGATAGGTAGGAAGAAATATTATCTATTGCCCAAATATTTTCTTAAATGCTCTTTTACCAGGCTGCTTTATGTGTGGCCATCTGAAATGATGGGCCTCAGAGATGTAGTAAACTTTTAAAATGACATTTTAAGACTATATCACAGAATTTACAATACCCTTTGCTTAATGATCAGGGTGGTTTGGGAAGCTCCTTTCTCCCACATTGCTGGGGGTCTTACTGGAATAAACTGGGCGAGTGTTCTGACATTCAGGTTTATGTCTGGACAGGGATAGAGATGCTTTAGGAGCTGGAGAGACAGTTTTTCTGTGCCTGTTTGCTAGGCTTGATGAGAACAAGTAAATGAGGGCACGTGCTTGACTCCTCTACCTCTCCCTGTGCACAAACTACTGCTCACACCTGGTTCCAGGTTCATCCTTAATAAATAATTGCATTGGTTAATATAGAGTGATGTTTTGGACACTGAAAATTACTTAATTTAAATACAATAATGATGTTGCTGTAAGCATCATTTTTTTGCTTTGCTCACTATAGGCTTTTTTTTTCTTTTTTTCAGAAAACTTTCCCTCCCAGGTTGTGAGGCTGCTTCTGCTTTTTGTCGCTCAGATGATGAGCATTAGTGATGTTTTCATTCCTTTCTCAAGGCAGGCTGAAATTTTCTTCTAATTTTCTGAGTGGCAATTGTGCTTTATATCTAGGGAGTCACATTTCTGTGCCCACCTCATCTGCTCCTGCAGGTGATGCCTTCCTCACCCTCCTCCATTCCTCTGTGTGCATCTACAGAGCCAGAAGGGACTCTGCTGCTGGGACCACACCAGGACAGGGATGTTCTTCCCTTTTCTCATCACTATACAGTAAGGAACCCATGCATACTTATTGATGCTCTCTCTGTTTCTAAACTTTCTAAATTTTACTTCCCTGGTACGTAGCTTTACTCTCAGTGTAGGGAAGTCACTGTGCTGAATTCTGGCAAGTGTTCTCTGATGATTTCCTCTCTCACAATAAAGCTTTGTATGAGAGGCAATATAAAAATAAATTGAATTGAACTGTGGTTTCACCTTCCCAATTTTTTAGTGCAGAAACCTTTAGAGCAAAAACTGCAATAGAAGGACAAAGGAGGAGATTAAGACTGTGTCATGGAAGAGGTGATGCTGGGTGACAGGGCTGACCCTGTGTGCACAGTGTGGTGGGTTAGCAACTGGCTGTGTATTAATTAGATTTTAAGCATGCTCACAGCTGGGAAAAAGCCTGTTTGTATTTTTAGTGGGAAGGTTATTTTAAGCCATGAGAAAAGGTATTAGGTATTATCTGCTGTGGGGTATTTATGTAAACAAAGGTCTACCTGGTGGCTGTGCAAACATCTGTTCTGTTCTTACCCAACATTGCACGGTTCATTAAAACTTTACCCTGTTGGCCTCTGAAAGACCAGTTCTGGAAATATGTAATCTTGCTTACAGAACCCACATTTGCAATGATTTGTCTTTTAAAAGAAAACAATCTTAGCTCATGGTAATGAGTTCCCCTTCTCTTCCCCCCCATAGAAATATGATTTTATGTTTTATAATGCAAGCTCAACGAGTTACATTAATAAATTACTTCTGGTTCATGAGAAGTGCTGTATTTTGACAATATCAGCCAACCTTTCCATTTGTTTAAGCAGGAAAAGTGGGGAGCCAAAATAAAGCTGTTACAGAAGAAATCTCAAGAATGTTTATGAAACTCTGCTCTAGCTACATTTATTAGGAGTCCAACCATAGTCTTAATTTGTCATGCAGAATTCCAGGGGAGTGAGTAATTTCTAGGGCTTCTCTAAAAGCCAGGACTTAATATTTTTTCTGTGGCAATTTTTTTGTAAACATGGAGTGGATTGAATAGGTTACAGTGTGACAAAAAGGTATCTAGGATTTGTCATCTGCTGCTAACAACTGTTGGGTTTATTTCATAGCATCTCCTGGGGTTTTTCAGATAAATGGGTTTCTGATGGCAAGAAAAAGCACCCTGAGGATCTCTGATGGTGGGAACACACAAAGTTGAACTGTTTTAAACTGTTTGTTGGGATTTGAGCTCTGGTGGGTCAGCTCTCCTGGATCCCTGCAGATCCCACCATGGTATCCATGTGTAACCTTCAAAGAAACCCACCCTGAACTGGAGGAAAACTGGTGACCTCCTGGCAAGGATGCTTCTAGTATTGTTTTTGTGAATTTTCCTTGCCAAATTCCCTCGTTTTGCAGGAAGCCAGGATAATTGTGCTTTCTCCCCTCCCTCTTTCTCAGCTTGTGACTTCCATCTTTTATTTAGTGGTCTGAGGCTACATCTGTGTCAGGGAATGGTAGGGGTGGATCTGAAGAGGGGAGTATCTGGTACTGAGGACCACAAATCTACCATTTTTATGTGTTAGGGTTTGCCTTTGACTGGGACTGGTGTGGTCCTATGGATTAGTGAGGTCCTATGGATTAGTGAGGTCCTATGGAACTGCACTGGGCCTGCCCATGCCAGTCCATGGTTGCCAGAAAGCTCTTTGCAGTTGTTCCTGACCTGGTGGGTAGTAAGGGACTGAGAGACATCTTCCAGAATCTCATTCACAGGAACACACAACTGCTTGTTAGGCAAAGTTTTGTGGCCCTTTCATGTGTAGACTGATGAGTTGTGTCCTGTGGCCTCCTCAAAATGAGGTGTTTCTGGCAGGTTTGCGGGAGATCCCTTCCCCACTTCCATGCCTTCATTCCTTATGCAGGAACCTGGTGAGCATCTCCAGCAGTCTGACTGTGTCCCTTGGTTCAACATGAGCACATCAGTAATTCCAGAAACCAAACTCCATTCCTAGAGACAGTGTTTGGGGCCTGTGTTGCCTTGGGACGGACACAAGCCTGCCTTGTCTTGACCTGTGCATTCTTGTATCCTCTCAGAGGTCTTTTTTTTTTTCCTTTTTTTTTTTTTTTTTTCATGGCTTTGAATCATGTGGCAGCAACTGCTCATCTGAACCAGTGCATCAGTTCTCATGGTCCCCTGCTCACCAGCTTGATTGCCCTGGGTCAGACAAACACAGCAGAAGTCATCGTCTAAGGGGAAAACCCACTCGTTTCTCACTGCATTCCCAACCACTTCAGAACCTCTGCCAGCACATGTTAACTCTGATAACATTTTAAGATACTGCTGTAATGAAAGGAAAGCCTTGCTTGCAAGGCCACATTGTCTGAAGTTCTCCCATCCCTCATTTAAATCCAACATAATTAGTACAACTCCAGACTTTGTTGTTATACATGCTGGAGTATAATGGCTGCTATTATAGCAGCTTGCAGGAGCAAAGATATATGATATTGAATGATATGCCAAGGAAAAATAAACATGTTTCATTTCTTCATTAGATAATGTTTATTTATAGCCCAATATATATCTACCTCCACTGTACCATTAAAGTTTTGACTGCTTTTTAACTATAAAATTTGATATTGTTGTGGCAGCTGCACTGCTCAAATGATTGCTGTAGTACAGCTGTTATCAAAGAGTAAGATTTATAGCTACACTACATGGTGTAAAGATATGTGCATATTTACTTTGTGTTTTACTACTTGTGTCCTATATTTTAACGGCACAAGGTGAGATGAAACAGTAAAATAATAAACTCTTTTGCTGCTGCTAAAGTGAAAGGCACAATTTGTTTAAAGTTGGGTGGTTAATTTTCTATTGTGCTAAAAAGAAAAACTTTCTTTTCTCTGATAGTTTGCTTTGCTTAAATACAGTTTTCATGTCAGGAGTGAGCTTTGGGGGGTTTTTTGTGTGCTGTTTTTACTTTGCAGAGAAGTGTTCTGGAACTGAAGTGAGAACTTTATACTTGATGTTTCATGTCAAGCCTGGGTAAAGATCAGTATTTTAACTCTTTGTTAATCATAGTGAAGGGCTGCTCCTCACATGGGTGTTTCTCTAGTAGAAGTACTATATGGGGTGTGTGAAAAGGACACCAATATCCACTTTTTTGAGGCTCCTGATTGCAACACCTGCCTGAGCCCCAAACCATGTATGAGGAATGGACTTGGAAGACTTCTTGGTAAGGGAAGGGATGATGAAGTCAGTCCAACTCAATGCTCAGATCCTGACCATCAGTACAGACTCATGGATAGCCAGTGCTGGGCTATTCTGCTCAAATTCTGACTCAAGGGATTGATCTCTGGGGGATGAAAGACTTGAACTGTAGTACAAAACATTTGCAGGGAAATACCTTGGGTTGCCATTTCAATTTTGTGAATAAGCAATGTTTTTTTGCATGTCCCACCTAGTTTTCTACTGGTTGCATGTCCCACAACAGGCACCATCTGTTCAAAAGGGCCTGCAAGCAGAATTAGGGTATTCCATCAAGGCTGAGGTATTTTAGCAGAAATAACATGACGTGGCTTCAGTGCAATGCTCTGTCCTGCAGGTAAGAAGAAAAATTACAATTCAGCTGTTCTCTGAAATTCCAAACCCAGAAGGCAACAAAAGGAGAGGTTAAACCAGAGAGGAATGGTGAGAGGTAGACTTTATATTCTTGATTCATTTCTATGATGTGTGTTGGGTACTTTGGTTGGGTCCATGCTGTGTCCACTCATGTTGATGGCAAATTTAATCATGTTGTACTCCTTGTGATGGGGGTAAAGAGGGGCACAAGTTGCCCCTTAAAATAATCCAGCAAGTCAGGATTCCTTGATGCTAGTCTGCTTTCAGGTGACTCAGTCACATCTTGGGTTTCCTACCAAACCATTCCATGGATTGAATCTGTTCTATTTTATTTTTGCTTTTGTTCAAAGCAGTAGAACACCAATTGCAGCAACTTGCTCTCCTCTGAGCACCCTTCTACCTGTTGCCTTGAGTTTGACTTAGACGAAGGGATTGAGTCCATCATCAGCAAGTTCGCAGATGACACCAAGCTAGGAGGAAGTGTGGACCAACTCGAAGGCAGGAGGGCTCTGCAGAGGGACCTGGACAGACTGGAGAGCTGGGCTGATTCCAACGAGATGAGGTTCAACAAGGCCAAGTGCCGGGTCCTGCACTTTGGCCACAACAACCCCATGGGGAGCTCCAGGCTGGGGACAGAGTGGCTGGAGAGCAGCCAGGCAGAAAGGGACCTGGGAGTCTGCATTGACAAGAAACTGAACATGAGCCAGCAGTGTGCCCAGGTGGCTAAGAAGGCCAATGGCATCCTGGCCTGTATCAGAAACAGTGTCACCAGCAGGTCCAGGGAGGTGATTCTTCCCCTGTACTCAGCGCTGGTTAGGCCACACCTCGAGTACTGTGTCCAGTTCTGGGCCCCTCAGTTTAAGAAGGATGTAGAGGTCCTGGAACAGGTCCAAAGGAGGGCAACCAGGCTGGTGAAGGGACTCGAGCACAGGCCCTATGAAGAGAGGCTGAGAGAGCTGGGGCTGTTCAGCCTGAAGAAGAGGAGGCTCAGGGGAGACCTCATTGCTGTCTACAACTCCCTGAAAGGAGGCTGTAGCGAGGTGGGAACTGGACTCTTTTCACAGACGACCTTCAACAAGACAAGAGGACACAGTCTTAAGTTGTGCCAGGGGAGGTTTAGGTTAGATATTAGAAAGAATTTCTTCACGGAGAGGGTGATTAGGCTATGGAATGGACTGCCCGGTGAGGTGGTAGATTCTCCGTCCCTGGAGACATTTAAAAAAAGACTGGATGTGGCACTCAGTGCCATGGTCTAGCAACTGCTCCGGTGGGTCAAGGGTTGGACTAGATGATCTCTGAGGTCCCTTCCAACCCGGCTAATTCTATGATTCTATGATTGTCTTGTGATTGTAGATACACCTCCCCACTGGGCTTGTAAAGATTTAAATGAAATCAAGGAGGCACTGGGGACACATCCAGCTGAAAGAGGAGAAATCTCTGTGGTGCTTGGTTCTGCTTCTCCAGCTTCTCACTGAAGATGTAGCCTGCACATCATGGGACAGGAACATGAGGATTCTGCCAGGTTTTAATGCACTGTACCAGCTCTTTTGACTTGGTAAGCAACTGTTATGGTACATTCTGTTTTGTTACTACCATGTTCTGCCTCTGCTGTACATAGGAGCTTGGAAAGCTATGTAAAAATGCTGTGAAAACAGGCTTTCTCATGAGGTCTCCTTTCCTTCCTGGACTTTCTGATGTCATAAATCCAAGAATAACCTTTTGTCTTGATATTTTTTTTTTCTTTTTTTTTTTTTTTCCTTTCTGGCATGAAACAAAAGGCTACGAAAATTAAAAAAAAAAAAAAAGAAGAAAAAGAACTTAACTTCATGTCTTGTAAAAGATTTGGCTCAAGATTTTCCTTGAGGTTTGAGAAAAGCTTCAAGCTTCCTAATATTTTACCCAGTCATCCCTACCATGAAGTTATTTTGCCTTAGGGTGGTGGTTTGTACAATTTACTTAAGCATTATTTCTTTTCAAAACTTTGACCAACAACTTAGTGAAGTCCCTAAGCACAGAATGCAGGGAGAATTTAGAGGCTCAGTTAATATGCAAATCAATGCTAATGAGGCCAGCAAGCAGCCAGTAAAGCAGATCTGGCAAGTGAGTGGACATGAAGTAAAGTGAATGTGATAGAAGAGAAAGTGGAAATTGTGATGGGTCAACAGGACAGGAAATTCCTCAGTTTATCCATGTTTGATCCATAGGTGCTGCCTCTGAGCATTGGGGTGGAAGCTGAACCTCTTCCCCTCCTTTGGCACCCAGAAAAAATTCATCTTAATAGAGCTAAGTGTCAGTTTTCAGTGCTTTCACTGCTTTTTTTTTTTCCCCTTTTTATCTTTTTCTTTTTTTTCTTTTTTCCCTTTTTCCCCCTGTCTTTCCTTGTCTTTCCCTGTCTTTCCCTTTTTTCTTTTCCCTTTTTTCTTTTCCCTTTTTTCTTTTCCCTTTTTTCTTTTCCCTTTTTTCTTTTCTCTTTTCTCTTTTTTTCTTTTTTCTTTTCTCTTTCTTCTTTTTTCTTTTTTCTTTTTCTTTTTCTTTTTTCTTTTTTCTTTTTTCTTTTTTCTTTTTCTTTTTTCTTTTTTTCTTCTTTATTCTTTTCCCTTTTTCTTTTCTTTTTTCTTTCTCTTTTTGCTTTACTTTTTTCTTTTCTTTTTTCTTTTCTTTTTTCTTTTTCTTTTCTCTTTTTTCTTTTTTCTTTTCTCTTTTCTCTTTTTTTCTTCTTTATTCTTTTCTCTTTATTCTTTTCCCTTTTTCTTTTCTCTTTCTTCTTTATTCTTTTCTCTTTTTTCTTTTCTCTTTTTCTTTTTCTTTTTTCTTTTTCTTTTCTCTTTTTTCTTGTTGCTTTTTTCTTTTTTTCTCTTCTTCTTTTTTCCTTTTTCTTTTTTCTTTTCCCTTCTTCCCTGCCAGATATTACTGCAGATCAGATTTTACAATTACAGAGTAACCACATCCTAATCCTGGGTTTTCCTGCTGATCAGAAACAATTTTTTCCTGTTGCCAGTTGTATTACTTTAATTCTTTTTGTCTTAACTCTGTAACTACATTTAACAGAAGATAAATGCCTAGAAATTTTCACCTCTGTTGATCTGGGGAACTTTTCCACTGACCAGACCTTAACAGTAACTTTAATATTAAGTTACAGAAATATTCTTAGAGCATATAAAGAGGGTGAGTCTTTGAGGTCCAGGAAACAGAAATGGATACCAGTAGCTCTGCTATAAAGACTTCTGCATCATCTGGTGAGTCCATTTTCCTTATTTAAAAAGATGGGGGGCGGGGGGGGGAGGAAGAGCAGTAAAAAAGATAGAAAATAAGTAGCAGAAAAACACTGAAATAACACACCCACTAAAATAATGAAGCCATAAACACAAGGAAAATTTGTGTTAAGGCTACAAAAATACTTTACCTCAGTTCCCTTGGGGCTTTTCTTTACAAGACACATGGCCCTGTTCACTTTATGAGAAGAATCCAAGACTCTAAGCTGTATTTCCAAGGCTGGGCAATGCTTTAAGAAAATATTGTACAACTTCTATGTCTGGTCTCACCCAGGATAAGTTCAAAAGAGCTTTATAGGCAAATTCTGGAGCATGTACCATGGCTCGAAGTCTGTCACCCAGTGGTCCAGTAGCTGATGTGTTGTAGAACCAGGCCCTTGATAACATCCCAGATCAGTCATTTTAAAGCTCACATGTTGAGTATCTCAACTGTGTGACTTGTTTTGGGTTTCTTTTTTTTTTTTTGAGACTGAACAAAACCAGAGCTCATAGGGCAATGTTTTGTTTATAGATCCTCAGGCACCATCTTGTTGTTTTGTTCTTTGCCAGCATGTTACTGTACTCTGGGATCTCCCCTTATCTCCACCTTTCCCTTTTTACCATCTCTGCTTCTTTATGTTTCCTTAGGGAAAAAAAAAACCAAAACAAAACACCACCTCTTGCTCCCACACATAGTGAGGTGATAGAGAAATATTTATAGAATTAGCAGTGATTCTGGTTTGTATCCACTGAAGTAGCAAGACAGCCTTAATGACTGGACAAAGATAGCTCTGTCTTAATAATATTTATGGAATTGTTGTCTTCTAGGTCTTACAAGTCCTTTCCAGTGTCAAAGTTAGTATTTCCTGTGACTGAAGTCAATGAAACTATTTGTGTGAGCCAGGACTAATTGTGTATTTTAATGATTGTGGACATACTTTAACCAGAAGTCCCCTGACATCCTCAGCAAGCTTTGAAACCTGGTGCCTTGGATTCTAAATCTTGTGGCCAGGTTTTTTTTATAGAGATGAACACCCAAACCTCCCTGAGCTCTGCTCTGAGGAGGGAAGGGAGATTTTCCTTGGGGAAATCCAGCTCCTTGAGTTTGGCAGCCCCAAAGTGGCTGATGGAGATGTGGCTGCTGGGGTGGTTCCTCTGCAGGCATCCACCAGCAGTGCAAGGGGTAGAGATGCTCTGCTGGATGTGAAAGCAGCCCAGGGTTTTGTCTTTCAGGATGGCTAAGTAATGCCTGGGTGTGTGGGTAGGAAAGAGAGAGAAATTTGGAATGTTTCAATGAAGCATCTCTTTCCCCAAGTGCCATGTGAGACAGGGCTGTGGCATTATCTGATGAAGCAAATCTTGTCATCTCTTTGAACAAAATGCTTCTGTGGCAGGCTCCTTGTAAATGTATAATGCTAGATTTGTGCTGGAAGCTGTGAAGCTGGGGCAGGACACAGCTGCTGCACTGATTTCCCAAGACCTCACTCGGAGTGACATGGTGGTTTCTGTACCAACAGCATCCTGGTCCCCTCTCCCAGCTCCTCCTTCCCACTGGGAAAGTTTCACCTTTTTATGACTTAAGGGCAGGAATGAATCTTTTGACTAGTTTCCCCTAAGAGGGAACTTTCTTCTTGGACATTCAAAATTAAAACTCCTTGGCCTTTCTAGTCACCTTCCAATGACAATGCAGGAAAGCCATTATTAAGTAGAGTTTAAATGATTTTTGTTATATTATGATTACATAAGAAAGGAGAAAAACCTTTCAAATTATGTCCTAGTGACAATATTAAACACATACTATTATGGAAAAACATACATAGTCTCTTTAAATTGACTCTTACTGTATCTGATCTGGCATTTGCTGCCTACATGCTGGTGTCCATATGTGTGTGTTATAGATCAGTCTCTGTGTTATATGGAAGGAGGAAGAGGGCTGATAAGCTAAATCAATGAGAAATTAATATGATATGATAGCAGCCTGCTTCAAAGCTTTTCTCAGTGTTCAGAAGCACTCTCTTTTTCACCAGGGCCTCTAAGTCTGCTGCATTTTCCCAGAGCTCCATTCCCACCCTGAAAAAGAGATGGGAGGATTTTGCCTTCTCAAGGCTGGTTTGGGAAATATTTTGGGGCCTGCCTTAAAATTTCTCCCAAGTTTTCCTTTGCTCTGGGTGGGTTTTTGTTGTTTATTTGGTTTTTCTTTCATAGGTTGAGTAGGACCCGGGAAACTACAGGCCCGTCAGCCTGACCTCGGTGCCTGGCAGGGTTATGGAGCAGATCATCCTCAGTGCAATCACACAGCACCTGCAGGATGGGCAAGGGATCAGACCCAGCCAGCACGGGTTTAGGAAGGGCAGGTCCTGCCTGACCAACCTGATCTCCTTTTATGATCAGGTGACCCTCATGGTGGATGAGGTGAAGGCTGTGGATGTGGTCTACCTGGATTTCAGCAAAGCCTTTGACACCGTCCCCCATAGCATTCTCCTGAAAAAGCTGTCAGCCCACAGCTTGGACAGGAGCACCCTGTGCTGGGTTAGGAACTGGCTGGAGGGCCGGGCCCAGAGAGTGGTGCTGAACGGGGCTGCATCAAAATGGCGGCTGTGGTGTCCCCCAGGGATCAGTGTTGGGCCCAGTTCTGTTTAATATCTTTATCGACGACTTAGACGAAGGGATTGAGTCCATCATCAGCAAATTTGCAGATGACACCAAGCTGGGAGGAAGTGTGGACCAACTCGAAGGCAGGAGGGCTCTGCAGAGGAACCTGGACAGACTGGAGAGTTGGGCTGATTCCAACGGGATGAGGTTCAACACGGCCAAGTGCCGGGTCCTGCACTTTGGCCACAACAACCCCATGGGGAGCTCCAGGCTGGGGACAGAGTGGCTGGAGAGCAGCCAGGCAGAAAGGGACCTGGGAGTCTGGATTGACAAGAAACTGAACATGA
The DNA here is from genome assembly GCF_003957555.1 of Calypte anna. Lineage (NCBI taxonomy): Eukaryota > Metazoa > Chordata > Aves > Apodiformes > Trochilidae > Calypte > Calypte anna. The sequence goes on along the minus strand of NC_044253.1, from coordinate 3,360,345 downwards.
GCCAGCAGTGAGCCCAGGTGGCCAAGAAGGCCAATGGCATCCTGGCCTGTATCAGAAACAGTGTCACCAGCAGGTCCAGGGAGGTGATTCTTCCCCTGTACTCAGCCCTGGTTAGGCCACACCTCGAGTACTGTGTCCAGTTCTGGGCCCCTCAGTTTAAGAAGGATGTAGAGGTCCTGGAACAGGTCCAAAGGAGGGCAACCAGGCTGGTGAAGGGACTCGAGCACAGGCCCTATGAGGAGAGGCTGAGAGAGCTGGGGGTGTTCAGCCTGAAGAAGAGGAGGCTCAGGGGAGACCTCATTGCTGTCTACAACTCCCTGAAAGGAGGCTGTAGCGAGGTGGGAACTGGACTCTTTTCACAGACGACCTTCAACAAGACAAGAGGACACAGTCTTAAGTTGTGCCAGGGGAGGTTAGGTTAGATATTAGAAAGAATTTCTTCACGGAGAGGGTGATTAGGCTATGGAATGGACTGCCCGGTGAGGTGGTAGATTCTCCGTCCCTGGAGACATTTAAAAAAAAGACTGGATGTGGCACTCAGTGCCATGGTCTAGCAACTGCTCCGGTGGGTCAAGGGTTGGACTAGATGATCTCTGAGGTCCCTTCCAACCTGGCTAATTCTATGATTCTATGATTCTAAGTTCTGCCTTGGACATAGAAGGCAAGTGCTCTGTCTACACATGGAAGGATGCAGCAGGTAAGATGCTCCATTCCTTGACTCTGGAGAGGGTTGTCCAGCATCATGTGGGTCAATAGGTCATGTGTCCAACTTGAAAAATTCCTCATCTGTTCCTTCCCACTGGAGGGAGAGAGAGCTGATGTTCACCACCCCTTTTACACTGTAGGATTTCTACCAGACATATTTAAAAGACCCAACTTCTCTACCCCTGAAGCAAAGACCAACACAAATGCTAAATCCTATCTCAAAGATTTCCTCTAGGAAAAGAAAAATTAAATAAATCTGTCATAAATGAAATGTTCTTCCAAAGAGACAAGCATTTGGTGCTTTTTATTGACTGTTGTTTAGCTCTGATGTTTTTCTAAGCCAATGATCATGTTTGTATCTTCTTTTTTTTTTTTTTTTTTATCTACTGTTCAATGGTCTGCATTTGTTAATAAGCATCTGAAGATAATTTAAATTCTTGATAATTTCCAGTAGGTGCTAGAAGTATGTGTCAGTTGCCAGTATCTGTTTCTCCCTTATGTGCAAATACCTGGTCATGCAAAACTTCTAACAGGTTCTTAGGTGAATCACAGATGAAATCCTAGCTACTACCTCAAATTAACATTAACAAACAGCAAAAAAAGTGAACTATTTATTTTTTCACAAAAAAAGACAGTTTTGAATAAGCACACAATTCCTAAATATCTCATGAGTTTTCTTATTCCAAATGTATTTATAGTCTGTGTGATGGAATTAAAACTAAACTCTTTCCTGGTTTTACTGAGGTGTTTGCACATTCTCAGCCACCTGAGCTTCAGAGAATGTGTGAATGGGAATTTGAAGTAAGGGTGGCTCAATACATCCCAGGATACACCTTGACAGGGGTATTAATTCACTGGATGTTTACTCCACTTGGAGTTTTTGAGGTGTTCATTTGGTTGTGATGCTATCCTGGATATCATGTAGAACATCAAAGAGCTAAGGAAGTATGAAGGTATGCTGTATTCTGTTCATATCAACAAAATCCTTTTTAATTTTGGATACCTTCTGCTTCAATTCTTTAGCACTTATTCCATTTTTTGCTTCCATCATTCTGTCCAAAGGCAATATTTGTAACAGGAAAACAGAAGACCAGGCTTTTATATATGTAAATATATATATTATAATCATTTAACTCTCTGATTTTTTTGGAAAAAAAGGCAAAAGCCTACCAAAAAAAGCTAAGTTCTTAGAGTAAGATCAGTTTGTTTTCCACCCTGTTGGAAAATTATTAACTTTTTCTTAAACTGGATTGCTTCCCAAAGGCCCTGTGAATTCTCCCTCCTGAGAGAACATCCCCCAGCAGATTTGCTGAAGTCTTCAGAGATTCCTCCAGTGCCAGGACTGCAGGCTGAGCACATCAACAGAAGTTTTTTTTGGACAGTCCCAAGCGAGGCAGGTAAAAGGCAGGTGTGACATGACAGCCATGTAGATTTTTTCACATGGAAGATGAACCCAGGCTGATGTGTGCTGCTCCTGATGAAGAGGGCTTCTTCCCTCAAGTTTAGTGGCATCCTAAACAGCTGCACAACTTCTGAGAGTTTTGCAGTGCAGGCAGCTTGAGCTTTGGTCTCCTTTGGGAAGGCTGCTCAAATAAAAGAGTTTGGATGTGGAAGGTGTTGAGCTGAGGTTTGCTGCTCTGAAGTGTAAATTTATGAGTAAGGTGAGGACAGGCCTGGATCAGCCCAGTGTATCCTCTGCTCCCTTTAGAGGTGACCCCAGCATCCCCCTGACAGAGGAATGATCAGGCTGTCCACCCCAAAAAGAAGACAAAGAAAATGATTGTCCAACCTTTGCACGTCCTGATGAGTAGTTACTTACTGTTATCTGGCAAAGCATGTTAGAAACTGCAAGAGAGGTTGGGTTTTTTTTGACAAAATAGTTTAAAATAGTGATTGCAATTGAAACCAGCTGCTGCAGGAATGCTTTTGCAGGAATGCAATTATAATAATCCTTGCACTTTCCAGAGAGCTGCTTCTACCAAGGCAAATGGCTTTTACAAATTTATTTTTCTACAATGTCTCTGCAAGGTGCCCAGCTCAGAGGTGAACAGATGCCAATGGGTGTGCAGGGCCTTGTGGAACAGGTTTCAAATCAGGGCTCAGAAATGCCTTAGGATCCAGAGTTTCCCTGAAAAAGAGGTAGAACCTCACCTCCTGGCGTGTGTCCCTCCAAAGATAGGTTCTATATGAGCCATAGGTTGCTTTCTGCCACTCTGTCATTTGCTTATGCAAAGAAGTGCATGTGGGATCGATGGCATATGGTGTATTAAGAAAGAATAACACCAGATTTTTTTTTAAAAAAATGTATTCATCCATTAAATGGTGTAAATTAAAGTAAGCTGTCAAGATGACAGCACAATAATGCCATCTTTGCAATATCACATACTGCAGCACAGTTAAATCATATCACTTTTGCGGAAGAATTACAGATGAGATCCAAGAAAAAATTGCTTTTGAAATGCAATTCTTTGTTAGTTAAGAATCATTGCTGCTAGCCAGGATCCCCTACCAACACAGAAAGCACAGAGTAACCATAATAAATCATAATAATTTATATCCCAGCTAATTCTGGGGAAGTAGCGTCGGGGGTTACACTTCAGATACACTTCATATTACTCAAACTGTAATTATTTTCATTAAAAATATAAAATTGCTTACAGCCGATTAGCTTGAAACACACAGCATTGCACATTTAACCATGTACACAACAGGGCCACCAGAGTTCAAAACAAGTAAAGTCAAGTGTTAAATAAGAGCACTTGACTCATACTTTTTAATTGCACATCTTTGTAGACCCAATCAATGTACTTTTAATATTCCTTCTTAGAGAAACATCGGGCTGGCTTTTTCAATCACCAGCAGGTTGATTAAAAGTCAATGTCAAAACAAACTTGAGAAAATCCTGTTAGGTGCTTGTAAATACAACCTCCCTAATGGCTTGCACGTGTCAAGAGGGCAAATTTTATTTCAGGAGGAGGAAAAGAAACGCTGCGAGGCTGGGAGAAGGCAAGCAGTGGAAGGCTTGAAGAGTTTGAACGTTTTCAAGTGTAATAATTTGGAGCACCACTCTCTCTTTCTAGTGCCTTTCTCTAACAAGCTCAAGGAGTTCTACAAACAGTAATTAATTACAGCCTCCAACACCTCTGCAAGGTAAGGACAGTCAGTGTGAGGTGCTCTCCAGCCATCCGGGGAGGAACCCTACAAACCCTTGATCCCAGGAGGACACAGAGGTGAAAGAGAGCTTTCCCCTTCCCCTGTTAGTCTTGAAGAGGCTGTGGTGCTTAAGCTCTGTGCCTAATACTTACCTGTTGGGTTTGATTTATTGCTGGGTGTCTGATTTTGCTGTTTATGTGATCATCCCACCAGCAGAGATGTTAACCTGAGAGCAGTGCATTAATCCCTTGGACCTACTCTACCCTTTCGCCTCTCTGCT